>NC_074669.1:42504708-42512208 GCF_029448725.1 Salvelinus fontinalis
AGAGCTAAAGTGATAAACAAATAAATGAATACGACGCGGGCTGCTTAAAACATTGTCAGGCATTCACAGTGGATCCATAATTCCACAGCCATGAATAACCACACAAAGAAAGGATAACAAGAACCAGGAAAACAAGCCCTGCCTCTTATATTTATGATGCTAATAATTAGTGAGGAAATGTAATTTGGAGTGCTATTAGGGGGAGGAGGAGGAAGGACTGCGGTGGAAACCCCAGGGTTTCCCGGTCTTTCTTGCAGGGACTCATTTTGGAGCACCGTGATCTTAACATCCTATTCAGCACTTCTCTATCCACCTCAGAGAGGAGGAATATGACTAGAGATATGAAAACTGCCACTTTTTTTAATTTCGTTGCCCTGAAATTAATTTGATGAAGTTCTCTTAATAATCGCTGGTTCTGGTCCAGATTTCAAACTGTGTTATTCTCCTGGTGAGGGGCTAAAATGAACATTTGTAATTGTCTGAGAGCTTGATAGACTGCTAACGGCACACAACTGGACATTCCCTCGCTCTCTGTGTTACAAATTATACTTCCTTGTGATGCACTGGATCAAGTAGGCCTCATGTTAAAAGGTGAGCTAGGAGGTGAGCTAGGAGGTGAGGTAGTTATGAGATTCTATCTATCACGTGTAATATAGGTGTGGAGTCCAGAGTATGGTGGTGTTGTGTTCAGCAGTGTAGTACACAGACACGGTACTGGGAGAGCACAAGGCTACAGGCAGGACTGAGCCAGGATGTCACTGTGACCCGGTCGCTATGTGAAAGCAGGACTGAGGAAGGGAGGGAACAGAGAGAGAGAGAAACAGAGAGAGAGAAACAGAGAGAGAGAAACAGAGAGAGAGAAACAGAGAGAGAGAGAGAGAGAGAGAACAGAGAGAGAGAGAGAACAGGGAGAGAGAGAGAACAGGGAGAGAGAGGGGGAGGACAGAGAGAGAGAGAGGACCGAGAGAGAGAGAGGGAGAGGACAGAGAGAGAGAGAGAGGACCGAGAGAGACAGAGGGGGTCAGACAAAATGAGAAAGAAGTGAGGAAGGGAGAGAAAGGGAGTAAGTGTAGAGGGAAACACTTAAAAGGGAGGGACAGAGAACGAGTCAGAAAGGGAGATGTGGATGTGCAGAGAGAAACGGTTAAAGCAGGAGGGATAGAGGGAGCGTGTGAGAGAGGCAGGGAGGAGGGTGTTCTGGCTGTAAGTCCTGCCTGCTGTGTGTCTCTTTCCATACTTATCATCTCTGCATTCCTGCACAAGAGACTCCCCCTGCAAAAAAACCTACTGACACAAAACGGACAGGAATGACTGCGATGAGTGTGTGTGTGTGACTTTGTGAGCGAATAGGGCACGTTTGTATACTCGCCTCTCCAGGACAACCTGGATAGAGAGTGTGTGCGCATGGTAAAAGAGGTGGGTGTGTGTGTGTCAAAAAATGTGATTCTCTCACTCACAGCGGGGCCCTAGATTGTCGCTGGGACTACAGAAAACATCTCAGGGATTTCCTGCCATTTAAAACAACTCCTGTGTCCCCCTCCCTCTCTCTCTCTCTCCCCCCCCCCCCCTCTCCCCTCTCTGCCTTGTTAGAGTGTGGTGGTGGTTGGGGGCTAGGAGGGGCCGGGGGGCCACATAGCTGCTGACCTGCATTTTTCAACAGGGGGCCAGGGCTGGACTGGGGCTGGGTTGGGCTGAGTGTACAGGGAGCTGAGACAGAGGAGGAAGCCCCTTGTGAACCCTCCTGATTGCAGCTACACCGTTGTGCTCTCTCTCTCTGTTGTTCCAGCAGCTCTGTGACCTTTACCTCTGTGACTGTCTGGCCAATCAGACCTTTACCTCTGTGACTGTCTGGCCAATCAGACCTTTACCTCTGTGACTGTCTGGCCAATCAGACCTTTACCTCTGTGACTGTCTGGCCAATCAGGCCTTTACCTCTGTGACTGTCTGGCCAATCAGGCCTTTACCTCTGTGACTGTCTGGCCAATCAGGCCTTTACCTCTGTGACTGTCTGGCCAATCAGGCCTTTACCTCTGTGACTGTCTGGCCAATCAGGCCTTTACCTCTGTGACTGTCTGGCCAATCAGGCCTTTACCTCTGTGACTGTCTGGCCAATCAGGTCTTTACCTCTGTGACTGTCCTACCAATCAGGCCTGAAAGAGGAGAACAACATCCAATAATAACCAATGGGCTGCTTTGAAAGCTTTACTTTGTAATGTGTTTCTACTACTAATTTCTGAGGAGACACATTGTTTTGAGTGTAGGACTATACAGGTAGGGTCTCCTGTACAGCCAGGCCAGAGTCACGTTCTGAAGGATTTGCAAACTGAGAGGTCTTTCAGTGGTTGGGTCTCCGATGTTATCTCTCCTGTAAGTGTGTGGCGTCTTATATTTGTCTTGTTTCACACATGACAAGTGTGTATTAATACGCATGGGTGAATTGGAAATTGTTTTTTTTTGCATATCCAGCTCTCCCCGAGACACCCCGGAGAGGGGGGTCACGGCTAATTATCTACGGTGACCATGAAGCAATTAGGGTTAAGTGCCTTGCTCAAGGGCACATTGACCGATTTTTCACCTTGACAGCTCGGGATTCCAACTAGCAACATTTTGGTTACTGGCCCAACGCTCTAACCACTGGGCTACCTGCCGCTGTGTGTGCGTGTGTGTGTGTGTGTGTGTGTGTGTGTGTGTGCGTGAGTGCGTGAGTGCGTGTGTGTGTGTGCGTGCCCTTCTGTTGTAGTGTGTGCTCTGTTTTATGAGCTCTAGCTTGCATATGAAGCCGTGCTCTCCTCTCGCTCCTCTCTCTCCCCTCCTCTCCTCTCCTCTCTACCCTCCCCTCTCCCCTCCCCTCTCCCCTCTCCCCTCTCCCCTCTCCCCTCTCCTCTCCTCTCCTCTCCGCTTCTTTCCTCTCCTCTCCTCTCCCCCTCCCCTCTCTTCTCCGTTCCTCTCCTCTCCTCTCCCATCCTCTCCTCTCCCATCCCATCCCATCCCATCCCATCCCATCCCATCCCAGCCCCTCTCCTCTCCTCTCCTCTACTCTCCTCTCCTCTCCTCGCCTCGCCTCGCCTCGCCTCCTCTCCTCTCCTCTCCTCCTATATATCCCAGCTCTGCTTTTAAGCTGGTGATGAATGGTAGAATAAAAGGCCCCATCAGAGAAATGCAAGTTTGCACATCTCTGAACTGTTTTCCTCTGCTATGCAGGAACAAGTGAGAACGACTTCTACACTAATCAATGTATGTAATACATGGCACAGTGTTATGTCTTAAATACATACTGATTAATACCTGAATCAGATTGGGAAAGGAGTGTGTGTGTGTGTGTGTGTGTGTGTGTGTGTGTGTGTGTGTGTGTGTGTGTGTGTGTGTGTGTGTGTGTGTGTGTGTGTGTGTGTGTGTGTGTGTGTGTGTGTGTGTGTGTGTGTGTGTGTGTGTGTGTGTGTGTGTGTGTGTGTGTGTGTGTGTGTGTGTGTGTGAGAGAGTGAAAGTGTATAAAAGACCAGTGCACAGAGCTTAGTATTGTAACAGTACAGCTCAATAGGTTAAACAAGCAGTTCATAGCTCCTCCATTGTGTCCCAATTAGCCAGTGTTATTGTCTCAGCAGGTACCAGGCAGAGGAAACACCACTGTATTTACACAGCAGACTGGAGCTGTCCCATAGCCATGTTGTCCCCATAGAGTTAGATAGAGGACTCATCTTTGTATGACAATGTCCATGCTAAAACGGTTATATCCATCTTAATCTCTCGTGGACAGACTACGTAAACATAAATGGTACCGTTGATCTGTCATGATACAATGGTATGCATGAGATAACGAGCAGCATTAATTCGAGTATTGGGTTTTTCTTCAATGGCTATTTCGACAAATCACTATTTCACAGGTGTTAGCATCGATTGCATTTCGGAAGGGGAGGGGACATTTGGCTCATAGACTTGCCTGTAACTTGCAAAGAGAGAGGGTAGAGCTCTTCGTTCTGGTTCCACTCTTCGTTCTGATTCCGCTCCTCGTTCTGGTTCCGCTCCTTGTTCTGGTTCCGGTTCCGCTCCTCGTTCTGGTTCCGTCCCTTGTTCTGGTTCCGCTCCTTGTTTTAACCTCTCTTCTCTTAACACCTATGGACACAGAACTTAATCGAGCAGCTGACCAATTACATGAGACTTTAATTCTGGGTTAACTGAGCAGCTGACCAATTACATGTGACTTTAGTTCTGGGTTAACTGAGACTATATCCATCTAGAGTCCTCTATCTAACTCTATGGTTGTCCCTCAACTCGTCACTCGACTTTGAAGCGTGCTTCAAGTACTGTAGTTTGATAGGAAAAGTACAAGGCTGCTACTCTTCTGGAGGTTTCACTTTGTAATGGCTGTGATTAGTGGTTGTTTTATCTACAGTTCAATGCACTGACTCTGAATAAGTGTGCTAGCTAAATCACTCAAATGTATTGGAAATGTATTTAGTTAAAAAGAGACGGTTGTTGAGACATTGGGAGACAGCAACTCGTTTTGTCTTCAACACCAGAATAGAGGCAGGTTAAGGGTTAGTCTGATGTCTGATTTGGTCCCATGACCAGGAGGGGCATATCTCCCTCACCTCATCCCCCTCCCCTCTCCCCCTGCCTGCCCTTGCCCCCTCAGTTCTCCATGCCTGGATGCTAACCGCTAGTGAAGGCTAGCCAATTATCCCCAATCAGCCTCCTCTAGTCTCTAACTGCCAGGGGAAGCTCCCACTAGGGCTGTGTTCATTATGGGGCACATCCTGACATTAACTTTCTCCTTCCCCTCCCTCCCTCCCTCCCTCTCTTCTTTCCTGTCTTCTTTTTGCTCTTTTGTTCTCTCTATTGCACCCACACACGCACGCAAACACACACAGATTCATGAACGCAAGGACAGACTCTCACATATACTCACACACAAACACGCATGACACACACACACACACACTGCCCTGTCCTAGCCTCTGCTCTGCTGCCCGTAACAGAGTGGTTGACTTGATACCGCCATCGCCGTGTAGCAAGGCCAAACAATCAAACAGGCAAACCAAAAGCACATGGCTTGGTAATTCATGCCTTCCTAATAACGCATTACGGAAATTGGGGATGGGGAGCTCGTTGGCCATGCATGACGTCATTTTCGGAGGAACCGCGCGGGCGCATGTGTGTGTGTGTGTGTGTGTGTGTGTGTGTGTGTGTGTGTGTGTGTGTGTGTGTGTGTGTGTGTGTGTGGTGATTGGCAATGTCACCCCACACCCCCCCCCCCCTCCCCTTCAGAGACAGACAGATTGGGCTGAAATCAGCTTAGATAATTTTCCAGAAGAGAGACTCTCTCTCGCTCTTTCTCCCGTTCCCTTTCTCTCTGTATTTCCTCTGTGGTGTGTGTGTGTACCTGTATGTTTGTCAGTCCTATAGTTAGTCTAGTCCTCTAGTTGGCCTAGTCCTATAGTTAGTCTAGTCCTATAGTTAGTCTAGTCCTATAGTTAGTCTAGTCCTATAGTTGGTCTAGTCCTATAGATAGTCTAGTCCTATAGTTGGCCTAGTCCTATAGATAGTCTAGTCCTATAGTTAGCCTAGTCGTATAGTTAGCCTAGTCCTATAGTTAGTCTAGTCCTATAGATAGTCTAGTCCTATAGATAGTCTAGTCCTTTAGTTGGCCTAGTCCTATAGTTAGCCTAGTCCTATAGTTAGCCTAGTCCTATAGTTAGCCTAGTCCTATAGTTGGCCTAGTCCTGTAGATGGCCTAGTCCTATAGTTAGCCTAGTCCTATAGTTAGCCTAGTCCTATAGTTAGCCTAGTCCTATAGTTGGCCTAGTCCTATAGTTAGTCTAGTCCTATAGTTGGCCTAGTCCTATAGATAGCCTAGTCCTATAGTTGGCCTAGTCCTATAGATAGCCTAGTCCTATAGTTGGCCTAGTCCTATAGTTGGCCTAGTCCTAGAGTTAGCCTAGTCCTATAGATAGTCTAGTCCTATAGTTAGTCTAGTCCTATAGTTGGCCTAGTCCTATAGATAGTCTAGTCCTATAGTTGGCCTAGTCCTATAGTTAGTCTAGTCCAATAGTTGGCCTAGTTCTATAGATAGCCTAGTCCTATAGTTAGCCTAGTCCTATAGATAGTCTAGTCCTTTAGTTGGCCTAGTCCTATAGTTAGTCTAGTCCTATAGTTAGTCTAGTCCTATAGTTAATCTAGTTCTAGAGTTGGTCTAGTCCTAGAGTTGGTCTAGTCCTAGAGTTAGCCTAGTCCTAGAGTTAGCCTAGTCCTAGAGTTAGCCTAGTCCTAGAGTTAGTCTAGTCCTAGAGTTAGTCTAGTCCTAGAGTTAGCCTAGTCCTAGAGTTAGCCTAGTCCTAGAGTTAGCCTAGTCCTAGAGTTAGCCTAGTCCTAGAGTTAGTCTAGTCCTAGAGTTAGCCTAGTCCTATAGTTAGTCTAGTCCTATAGTTGGCCTAGTTCTATAGATAGCCTAGTCCTATAGTTGGCCTAGTCCTATAGTTAGCCTAGTCCTATAGTTGGCCTAGTCCTATAGTTAGTCTAGTCCTATAGTTGGCCTAGTCCTATAGTTAGTCTAGTCCTATAGTTGGCCTAGTCCTATAGATAGTCTAGTCCTAGAGTTAGCCTAGTCCTATAGATAGCCTAGTCCTATAGTTGGCCTAGTCCTATAGTTAGTCTAGTCCTATAGTTGGCCTAGTTCTATAGATGGCCTAGTCCTATAGTTAGTCTAGTCCTAGAGTTAGTCTAGTCCTAGAGTTAGTCTAGTCCTATAGTTAATCTAGTTCTAGAGTTGGTCTAGTCCTAGAGTTAGTCTAGTCCTAGAGTTAGCCTAGTCCTAGAGTTAGTCTAGTCCTAGAGTTAGCCTAGTCCTAGAGTTAGTCTAGTCCTAGAGTTAGCCTAGTCCTAGAGTTAGTCTAGTCCTATAGTTAGCCTAGTCCTAGAGTTAGTCTAGTCCTAGAGTTAGCCTAGTCCTAGAGTTAGTCTAGTCCTATAGTTGGCCTAGTTCTATAGATAGCCTAGTCCTATAGTTGGCCTAGTCCTATAGTTAGTCTAGTCCTATAGTTGGCCTAGTTCTATAGATAGTCTAGTCCTAGAGTTAGTCTAGTGCTAGAGTTAGTCTAGTCCTATAGTTAATCTAGTTCTAGAGTTGGTCTAGTCCTAGAGTTAGTCTAGTCCTAGAGTTAGCCTAGTCCTAGAGTTAGTCTAGTCCTAGAGTTAGCCTAGTCCTAGAGTTAGTCTAGTCCTAGAGTTAGCCTAGTCCTAGAGTTAGTCTAGTCCTATAGTTAGCCTAGTCCTAGAGTTAGTCTAGTCCTAGAGTTAGCCTAGTCCTAGAGTTAGTCTAGTCCTATAGTTGGCCTAGTTCTATAGATAGTCTAGTCCTAGAGTTAGTCTAGTGCTAGAGTTAGTCTAGTCCTATAGTTAATCTAGTTCTAGAGTTGGTCTAGTCCTAGAGTTAGCCTAGTCCTATAGGTTTTTGTGTGAGAAGTTGTTTTGTCATTATTATGTGTTCTATATCTGTACCTCAGT
>NC_074669.1:42517208-42567208 GCF_029448725.1 Salvelinus fontinalis
CTGTCTGGGCCTATCAGAGAGACATATGTGCCCCAGAGGAGCATGGGAAGGGGAGCAGTTGGGGCTGGACTGCCCTGGGGCCAAACCTGCACTATAAATGGGGTAAACAACCCTACACACGCACACACACACACACACACACACACACACACGTACACACACGTACACACACGTACACACACACACACACACACACACACACACACACACACACACACACACACACACACACACACACACACACACACACACACACACACACACACACAAGCACTCACATCAGTGCGTGCACACACACACACACACACACACACACACACACACACACACACACACACACACACACACACACACACACACACACACACACACACACACACACACACACACATACATACACACACCTGCACATAGTGAATAGGAGACATTATGAGCACAGCCTTGCTGGACACACACACACACTAACTAGCAGTAGAGCCAGTGGAGCAGTGCAGTAAGCCACTACGATGGCCACCGGGCATTTACCTGGAAGACAGCTTGTCCACAACACGTTAGAACAGAGAAATAAATCACTCATACAAACTGTCCACACCACCCACATTCTTCTTCTTTGTAAGGCAGAGTAGCGACAGGGGAGAAAAACACCCAGGTTAGTGTGTTGTGTTGTCCCTCTCCCTGTGTACTGATACACTGGGTCTATCCACACTGGTTTTGTCAACAGCTCTGAAAGGCTTGGCTGTGTGTGAGGATAGTGGCTGAATGGAGGAAGAGTCGAGAAGAGGCATAGTGGCCTGGACAGTCCATTAGTTAGCTAGACAGACACACATACACTCACACACACACCTACGGACGGACAGACGCGTGCAGGCAGCAGCAGCAGGCAAAAGAAGAAGCGGCAGTTGCCTAATGGGTTCTCAGTAATAATAACCATCTCCTCTGTCCTCATTCACTTGGACATGACATACTCTGCTGCTGGCAGGGCCACGTCACAGAGAAACAAGCTGGAACACTCTAACCAGCCAGAAACAGGCTGGGCTGGTCTTTAGAGGGGATGTCTGTCTGTCTGAGAGGAGATGTGACACCTGAAGTAAAGAGGCTGTGCTTTTCTCTCTCTCTTTCAATCTCCATCTCTGGGTGCTGATGTCTCCGTCTCTACCTCTCTCTCGTTGTCTATGTCTCTCTGGTTTGATGGGTAGATGAGTAAATGGCTCTTATCATAGATAGCTACTTCCTCACTTTGATCCCTCCCATCACGTCATATTAGTGTCCTCTGTCCCCTTCCCTCCCATCACGTCACATTAGTGTCCTCTGTCCCTTTCCCTCCCATCACGTCACATTAGTGTCCTCTGTCCCTTTCCCTCCCATCACGTCACATTAGTGTCCTCTGTCCCCTTCTCTCCCATCACGTCACATTAGTGTCCTCTGTCCCCTTCCCTCCCATCATGTCACATTAGTGTCCTCTGTCCCTTTCCCTCCCATCACGTCACATTAGTGTCCTCTGTCCCTTTCCCTCCCATCACGTCACATTAGTGTCCTCTGTCCCCTTCCCTCCCATCATGTCACATTAGTGTCCTCTGTCCCCTTCCCTCCCATCATGTCACATTAGGGTGTCCTCTGTCCCCTTCCCTCCCATCATGTCACATTAGTGTCCTCTGTCCCCTTCCCTCCCATCATGTCACATTAGGGTGTCCTCTGTCCCCTTCCCTCCCATCATGTCACATTAGTGTCCTCTGTCCCCTTCCCTCCCATCACGTCACATTAGGGTGTCCTCTGTCCCTTTCCCTCCCATCACGTCACATTAGTGTCCTCTGTCCCTTTCCCTCCCATCACGTCACATTAGTGTCCTCTGTCCCTTTCCCTCCCATCACGTCACATTAGTGTCCTCTGTCCCCTTCCCTCCCATCATGTCACATTAGTGTCCTCTGTCCCCTTCCCTCCCATCACGTCACATTAGTGTCCTCTGTCCCCTTCTCTCCCATCATGTCACATTAGGGTGTCTTCTGTCCCTTTCCCTCCCATCATGTCACATTAGTGTCCTCTGTCCCCTTCCCTCCCATCATGTCACATTAGTGTCCTCTGTCCCTTTCCCTCCCATCATGTCACATTAGTGTCCTCTGTCCCTTTCTCTCCCATCATGTCACATTAGTGTCCTCTGTCCCTTTCCCTACCATCACGTCACATTAGTGTCCTCTGTCCCTTTCCCTCCCATCACGTCACATTAGGGTGTCCTCTGTCCCCTTCCCTCCCATCATGTCACAGTAGGGTGTCCTCTGTCCCCTTCCCTCCCATCATGTCACATTAGGGTGTCCTCTGTCCCTTTCCCTCCCATCATGTCACATTAGGGTGTCCTCTGTCCCTTTCCCTCCCATCACGTCACAGTAGGGTGTCCTCTGTCCTCTTCCCTCCCATAATGTCACATTAGGGTGTCCTCTGTCCCTTTCCCTCCCATCACGTCACATTAGGGTGTCCTCTGTCCCCTTCCCTCCCATAATGTCACATTAGGGTGTCCTCTGTCCCCTTCCCTCCCATCATGTCACATTAGGGTGTCCTCTGTCCCTTTCCCTCCCATCACGTCACATTAGGGTGTCCTCTGTCCCTTTTTTTTATTTTATTTTTTTATTTAACCTTTATTTAACCAGGTAGGCAAATTGAGAACACGTTCTCATTTACAATTGCGACCTGGCCAAGATAAAGCAAAGCAGTTCGACACATACAACAACACATAGTTACACATGGAGTAAAACAAACATATAGTCAATAATACAGTGAAAAAAAAATAAGTCTATATACAATGTGAGCAAGTGAGGTGAGATAAGGGAGGTGAAGGCAAACAAATATATGTATAAATAAATAAAAATATAAAAGGCCATGGAGGCAAAGTGAGTACAACACAGCAAGTCAAATAGAAACTAAAAAAACACTGGAATGGTTGGTTTGCAGTGGAAGAAAGTGCAAAGTAGAGACAGAAATAATGGGGTGCAAAGGAGCAAAATAAATTAATAAATAAATACAGTAGGTAAAGAGGTAGTTGTTTGGGCTAAATTGTAGATGGGTTATGTACAGGTGCAGTAATCTATGAGCTGCTCTGACAGCTGGTGCTTAAAGCTAGTGAGGGAGATAGGTGTTTCCAGTTTCAGAGATTTTTGTAGTTCGTTCCAGTCATTGGCAGCAGAGAACTGGAAGGAGAGGCGTCCAAAGGAAGAATTGGTTTTAGGGGTGACTAGAGAGATATACCTGCTGGAGCGCATGCTACAGGTAGGTGCTGCTATGGTGACCAGCGAGCTGAGATAAGGGGGGACTTTACCTAGCAGGGTCTTGTAGATGACCTGGAACCAGTGGGTTTGGCGACGAGTATGAAGCGAGGGCCAGCCAACGAGAGTGTACAGGTCGCAGTGGTGGGTAGTATATGGGGCTTTGGTGACAAAACAGATGGCACTGTGATAGACTGCATCCAATTTATTGAGTAGGGTTTTGGAGGCTATTTTGTAAATGACATCACCGAAGTCGAGGATTGGTAGGATGGTCAGTTTTACAAGGGTATGTTTGGCAGCATGAGTAAAGGATGCTTTGTTGCGGAATAGGAAGACAATTCTAGATTTGACTTTGGATTGGAGATGTTTGATGTGAGTCTGGAAGGAGAGTTTACAGTCTAACCAGACACCTAGGTATTTGTAGTTATCCACATATTCTAAGTCAGAGCCGTCCAAAGTAGTGATGTTGGACAGGCGGGCAGGAGCAGGCAGCGATCGGTTGAAGAGCATGCATTTGGTTTTACTTGTATTTAAGAGCAGTTGGAGGCCACGGAAGGAGAGTTGTATGGCATTGAAGCTCGCCTGGAGGGTTGTTAACACAGTGTCAAAAGAAGGGCCAGAAGTATACAGAATAGTGTCGTCTGCGTAGAGGTGGATCAGAGAATCACCAGCAGCAAGAGCGACATCATTGATGTAAACAGAGAAGAGAGTCGGTCCAAGAATTGAACCCTGTGGCACCCCCATAGAGACTGCCAGAGGCCCGGACAACAGACCCGATTTGACACACTGAACTCGATCAGAGAAGTAGTTGGTGAACCAGGCGAGGCAATCATTAGAGAAACCAAGGCTGTCGAGTCTGCCAATGAGGATGTGGTGATTGACAGAGTCAAAGGCCTTGGCCAGGTCAATGAATACGGCTGCACAGTATTGTTTCCTATCGATGGCGGTTACGATATCGTTTATGACCTTGAGCGTGGCTGAGGTGCACCCATGACCAGCTCTGAAACCAGATTGCATAGCGGAGAAGGTGTGATTCGAAATGGTCGGTAATCTGTTTGTTGACTTGGCTTTCGAAGACCTTAGAAAGGCAGGGTAGGATAGATATAGGTCTGTAGCAGTTAGGGTCAAGGGTGTCCCCCCCTTTGAAGAGGGGGATAACCGCAGCTGCTTTCCAATCTTTGGGGATCTCAGACGACACGAAAGAGAGGTTGAAGAGGCTAGTAATAGGGGTGGCAACAATTTCAGCAGATAGTTTTAGAAAGAAAGGGTCCAGATTATCTAGCCCGGCTGATTTGTAAGGGTCCAGATTTTGCAGCTCATTTAGAACATCAGCTGACTGTATTTGGGAGAAAGAGAAATGGGGAAGGCTTGGGCGAGTAGCAGAGGGGAGGGCAGTGCTGTTGTCCAGGGTAGGGGTAGCCAGGTGGAAAGCATGGCCAGCCGTAGAAAAATGCTTATTGAAATTCTCAATTATAGTGGATTTGTCGGTGGTGACAGTGTTTCCTATCTTCAGAGCGGTTGGAAGCTGGGAGGAGGTGTTCTTATTCTCCATGGACTTTACGGTGTCCCAGAACTTTTTTGAATTTGTGTTGCAGGAAGCAAATTTCTGCTTGAAAAAGCTAGCCTTGGCTGTTCTAACTGCCTGTGTATATTGGTTTCTGGCTTCCCTGAAAAGTTGCATATCACGGGGGCTGTTCGATGCTAATGCAGAACGCCATAGGATGTTTTTCTGTTGGTTAAGGGCAGTCAGGTCAGGAGAGAACCAAGGGCTATATCTGTTCCTGGTTCTAAATTTCTTGAATGGGGCATGCTTATTCAAGATGGTGAGGAAGGCATTTTAAAAAAATGACCAGGCATCCTCTACTGACGGGATGAGATCAATATCCTTCCAGGATACCCCGGCCAGGTCGATTAGAAAGGCCTGCTCGCTGAAGTGTTTCAGGGAGCGTTTGACAGTGATGAGTGGAGGTCGTTTGACCGCTGACCCATTACGGATGCAGGCAATGAGGCAGTGATCGCTGAGATCTTGGTTGAAAACAGTAGAGGTGTATTTGGAGGGCAAGTTTGTTAGGATGATATCTATGAGGGTACCCGTGTTTACGGAATTGGGGTGGTACCTGGTAGGTTCATTGATAATTTGTGTGAGATTGAGGGCATCAAGCTTAGATTGTAGGGTGGCTGGGGTGTTGAGCATGTTCAAATTTAGGTCGCCTAGCAGCACGAGCTCTGAAGATAGATGGGGGGCAATCAGTTCACATATAGTGTCCAGAGCACAGCTGGGGGCAGAGGGTGGTCTATAGCAGGCGGCAACGGTGAGAGACTTGTTTTTAGAGAGGTGGATTTTTAAAAGTAGAAGTTCAAATTGTTTGGGAACAGACCTGGATAGTATAACAGAACTCTGCAGGCAGTCTTTGCAGTAGATTGCAACACCGCCCCCTTTGGCCGTTCTATCTTGTCTGAAGATCTTGTAATTAGGGATGAAAATGTCTGAATTTTTGGTGGTCTTTCTAAGCCAGGATTCAGACACGGCTAAAACATCCGGGTTGGCAGAGTGTGCTAAAGCAGTGAACAAAACAAACTTAGGGAGGAGGCTTCTAATGTTAACATGCATGAAGCCAAGGCTATTACGGTTACAGAAGTCATCAAAAGAGAGCGCCTGGGGAATAGGAGTGGAGCCAGGTACTGCAGGGCCTGGATTCACCTCTACATCACCAGAGGAACAGAGGAGGAGTAGGATAAGGGTACGGCTAAAAGCTATGAGAATTGGTCGCCTAGAGCTACTAGAGCAGAGAGTAAAAGGAGGTTTCTGGGGGCGATAAAATAGTTTAAAGGAATAATGTACAGACAAAGGTATGGTAGGATGTGAATACAGTGGAGGTAAACCTAGGTATTGAGTGATGATGAGAGAGATATTGTCTCTAGAAACATCATTGAAACCAGGTGATGTCATCGCATATGTGGGTGGTGGAACTGAGAGGTTGGATATGGTATAGAGAGCAGGGCTAGAATCTCTACAGTGAAATAAGCCAATAAACACTAACCAGAACAGCAATGGACAAGGCATATTTACATTAAGGAGAGGCATGCTAATCGAGTGATCAATAAGGGTCCAGTGAGTAGAGGTTGGTTGGGGTCGTGGCGATCCAGACAGCTGGCAGGGTATATGGCTAACGGTAGCAGCATAGGATGGAGGTCTGTTTGTAGATACCTCGTGCGTTTCCGTCAGTAGGTTAGTGGGGTTCCGTGTAGTGGGGTTCCGTGTGGTAGAGGGGATCAATCCAAATTGGCAAAATAGATATAGTGACCCAAGGAAAAAAATAAAATAAATAAATAATAATAATAATAATAGTTGTCCGATATACTTGTTCAAATAGCAGCCGATAAGACAGCTAACGATTAGCGGGCCTCAGATGAGCGTTCAGGTAACGTCGGGACAGAGGTGCCAGTTGGATAAATCCCTCGGGCAGATAACGTCGGCAGTCAGTCGCGGCAGTCAGTCGTGAAGGCCCGGTGGGGTTCCGTATCTGCAGCAGCAACAAAAGAAACGGGTCCGGATGGTGATGGAACTCCTCAGCTGGCTAGCTCCAGAATGATTTGAGTTTGCTCCGGGGTCGACGTAAGTCAATAGTCACACGGTTTGCAGCTAGCTAGCTAGGACCCTTTCCCTCCCATCATGTCACATTAGGGTGTTCTCTGTCCCCTTCCCTCCCATCATGTCACATTAGTGTCCTCTGTCCCCTTCCCTCCCATCATGTCACATTAGGGTGTCCTCTGTCCCCTTCCCTCCCATCATGTCACATTAGGATGTCCTTAGTCCCTTTCCCTCCCATCACGTCACATTAGGGTGTCCTCTGTCCCTTTCCCTCCCATCACGTCACATTAGGGTGTCCTCTGTCCCTTTCCCTCCCATCACGTCACATTAGGGTGTCCTCTGTCCTCTTCCCTCCCATAATGTCACATTAGGGTGTCCTCTGTCCCTTTCCCTCCCATCACGTCACATTAGGGTGTCCTCTGTCCCCTTCCCTCCCATAATGTCACATTAGGGTGTCCTCTGTCCCTTTCCCTCCCATCATGTCACATTAGGGTGTCCTCTGTCCCTTTCCCTCCCATCACGTCACATTAGTGTCCTCTGTCCCCTTCCCTTCCATCATGTCACATTAGGGTGTCCTCTGTCCCCTTTCCTCCCATCATGTCACATTAGGGTGTCCTCTGTCCCCTTCCCTCCCATCATGTCACATTAGGGTGTCCTCTGTCCCCTTCCCTCCCATCATGTCACATTAGTGTCCTCTGTCCCCTTCCCTCCCATCACGTCACATTAGGGTGTCCTCTGTCCCCTTCCCTCCCATCATGTCACATTAGGGTGTCCTCTGTCCCCTTCCCTCCCATCATGTCACATTAGGGTGTCCTCTGTCCCCTTCCCTCCCATCATGTCACATTAGTGTCCTCTGTCCCCTTCCCTTCCATCATGTCACATTAGGGTGTCTTCTGTCCCTTTCCCTCCCATCACGTCACATTAGGGTGTCCTCTGTCCCTTTCCCTCCCATCACGTCACATTAGGGTGTCCTCTGTCCCCTTCCCTCCCATCATGTCACATTAGGGTGTCCTCTGTCCCTTTCCCTCCCATCACGTCACATTAGGGTGTCCTCTGTCCCTTTCCCTCCCATCACGTCACATTAGGGTGTCCTCTGTCCCCTTCCCTCCCATCACGTCACATTAGGGTGTCCTCTGTCCCTTTCCCTCCCATCACGTCACATTAGGCGAGGTCAGTACAGGTGCATCAAAGCTGGGACCGAGAGACTGAAAAACAGCTTCTTTCTCAAGGCCATCAGACTGTTAAATAGCCACCACTAACATTTAGTGGCTGCTGCCAACATACTGACTCAACTCTAGCCACTTTAATAATGGAAAAATGTTTGTAATAAATGTATCACTAGCCCCTTTAAACAATGCCACTTTATATAATGTTTACATACCCTACATTACTCACCTCATATATATATACTGTACGCTATACCATCTACTGCATCTTGCCTATGCCGTTCGGCCATCGCTCATTCATATATTTTTATGTACATGTTCGTATTCATTCCTTTACATGTGTGTGTATAAGGTAGTTGTTGTGAAATTGTTAGATTACTTGTTAGATATTACTGCATGGTCGGAACTAGAAGCACAAGCATTTCGCTACACTCGCATTAACATCTGCTAACCATGTGTATGTGACAAATACAATTTGATTTGATTTGTCCTCTGTCCCCTTCCCTCCCATCACGTCACATTAGGGTGTCCTCTGTCCCTTTCCCTCCCATCATGTCACATTAGTGTCCTCTGTCCCCTTCTCTCCCATCATGTCACATTAGAGTGTCCTCTGTCCCTTTCCCTCCCATCATGTCACATTAGTGTCCTCTGTCCCCTTCCCTCCTATCATGTCACATTAGTGTCCTCTGTCCCTTTCCCTCCCATCATGTCACATTAGGGTGTCCTCTGTCCCTTTCCCTCCCATCATGTCACATTAGTGTCCTCTGTCCCCTTCCCTCCTATCATGTCACATTAGTGTCCTCTGTCCCTTTCCCTCCCATCATGTCACATTAGTGTCCTCTCTCCCCTTCCCTCCTATCATGTCACATTAGTGTACTCTGTCCCCTTCCCTCCCATCATGTCACATTAGGGTGTCCTCTTTCCCTTTCCCTCCCATAATGTCACATTAGGGTGTTCTCTGTCCCTTTCCCTCCCATCACATCACATTAGGGTGTCCTCTGTCCCCTTCCCTCCCATCATGTCACATTAGAGTGTCCTCATGGCTGCAGGCTTTCAGAGACCCTTGTAGAGAAAGAGGACCCATAAGGGCGTGTGTGTGTGTGTGTGTGTGTGTGTGTGTGTGTGTGTGTGTGTGTGTGTGTGTGTGTGTGTGTGTGTGTGTGTGTGTGTGTGTGTGTGTGTGTGTGTGTGTGTGTGTGTGTGTGTGTGTGTGTGTGTGTGTGTGTGTGGCAGTAGGATGACTAGAGAGTGAATCTCCCAGGTCCTCCATCTCAGCCCTGGTTAATGGAAACCATTATCACACACAGGAGCTCAGGCTGTACAATCTCTCTCTCTCAGAGTAAGGCACTTTGTCAGACACAAACAGACACACACATACACACAGTCTCCTCTACCTTTCCCAGGTCTCCCCAATTCCCCAGTCTCCTCTCTACCCAGGCTGTGGCTCTGACTGCCGGGTAGTCTCCTCTCTACCAAGGCTGTGGCTCTGACTGCAGGGTAGTCTCCTCTCTACCAAGGCTGTGGCTCTGACTGCAGGGTAGTCTCCTCTCCAACCAGGCTGTGGCTCTGACTGCAGGGCAGTCTCCTCTCTACCCAGGCTGTGGCTCTGACTGCCGGGTAGTCTCCTCTCTACCAAGGCTATGGAACTGACTGCAGGGTAGTCTCCTCTCTACCAAGGCTGTGGCTCTGACTGAAGGGTAGTCTCCTCTCTACCCAGGCTGTGGCTCTGACTGCAGGGTAGTCTCCTCTCTACCCAGGCTGTGGCTCTGACTGCAGGGCAGTCTCCTCTCTACCCAGGCTGTGGCTCTGACTGCAGGGTAGTCTCCTCTCTACCCAGGCGGTGGCTCTGACTGCAGGGCAGTCTCCTCTCTACCCAGGCTGTGGCTCTGACTGCAGGGTAGTCTCCTCTCTACCCAGGCTGTGGCTCTGACTGCAGGGTAGTCTCCTCTCTACCCAGGCTGTGGCTCTGACTACAGGGGAGGGTCATTGATTTAGCGTGTAGCTACAATGCCAGGGTAATTCACAGCACTACAGAACACAGGGGCCATTTTGAAGAGATGAGTCATTAGCCGTAGCCTAGCGTGTGTGTGTGTTTGTGTGTTTGTGTGGTGTCTACTGTTTTTCTGACTTTTTTCTCATTTTTTTCAACCCAACAACCAGACTTGGAAATGCTTTCAGATCAAGCGCAAAATGTGGCCCCCGCAAAACATTTATTTCCCCTACCCACTTTAGTTATTTTGTCAACGCAGCGACACAGATTTCTCCGCTACATTTGCAGAGAGACGCGAGCATTAAAGATTTAGCGGTACGCGCTGTACACCTAAAGAGCATTCAAGCACGGCGACTGCTTGTCACACTTGCTTACTCCAAAGAGGACAATTTTGTTGTTTTGGCCGTTAGTTTCGTGCAATCTGGCTCTTTAGAGCGAATGTAAAAAAACTTTGATTTTCTGGCATAAGGAAACAAGATATTCTCACATGACTGTTGACTAGGAAAAGAGGCATATCAGGATACAGACACAAATCAAGATGGTTTGTCGTGTGTGTGTGTGTGTGTGTGTGTGTGTGTGTGTGTGTGTGTGTGTGTGTGTGTGTGTGTGTGTGTGTGTGTGTGTGTGTGTGTGTGTGTGTGTGTGTGTGTGTGTGTGTGTGTGTGTGTGTGTGTGTGTAGGCCTATATATGGACACATGCAGCTGTCTATTTGTTAGAACCATTTCAATCAGAGACGACCCATCAGAAAGCCAAAGACCACATGGTAAACACACACAGCCGTAGTTCCCTTTTTAAACTGTTTACACTGCTAGCTCTATTCCCCTGTAGACAAAATCTAATGCGTCACTGTTAACTCAGCTAATCTCACTGTTTACATGCAGGCTCTGCTGGCAACTCTCTACATGTCCTCACTGTTGGCGAAGAAGGGGGTGTGTCATACAGGGTAACCCAGGGGGCTGTGTGTGTGTGTGTGTGTTACAAATATATATTGTCATAGCGAAGCTGTGGTCGGCCGCCCAGGCAGAGAGGGATTGTGTTTACAAGTGTGTGTGTGTGTGTGTGTGTGTGTTGAGTAACTGAGTGTGTGACCGCCACACTCGTTCACACTCCCAGTGAGGCCGCAACACCCGGGGATGGGTGCCCCCCCCTAACCACAATATGTTTGGTTTCTCTCTTGCTCTCATTCTCTCTGTCCACTTCTTCTCACTCTCTCTCTCTTGCTGTTTCTCTCTCTCTCTCACATTCTATCTGTCCACTTCTCTATCTCTCCCTCTAACTCTCTCGCTCTGCCTCTCTCTCACTCTTACTCTCTCATTCTCCCTCTCTCCCTCTCTCTGCCCCTCTCCCTCTCTCTTTCCCTCTCTCTCTATATATATCTCTCTCTCTCCTCTTGGCAGTTTAGCTTAGCTTATTTTCTTGTCGTCTTCTCAGTGATTGATGCCGACCGGGCCAGCGCCTCCCAGAATGACTGTACATGTAAACACACATGTCCTTCCTCCTAGCTCCATTCACGTGCAAGTTTTGGAGCTTCTTTTCTCTGGTGGTTATTGTGAGAAAGGGTATTCAGAGTAGGTTTGTTTTGTTTATCTGCCCAACCCATGCTGTATATTTGGGAACGCAAAGAGTTCAATATGCAATTACTATAGTAGTAGTAGTAGAAGTAGAGTGTTGTACACGTTAAATTATTTTTATAAGACTGCTAGGGAATGATTACTTTAAATGATTAACTGAAAATCTATTCTTTTCATCTTTCAAGGTGAATCATGTAATTATGACTTGTGTTATTGAATATGGTTCTGACCAACACATTCTATCAAATCTTCGATTCGGTTATTATTGCTCAAGCGATCGCAAACCGATTTCATTAAATACCTTTGATTTCATAAAATGTAATCGACAATACTTTTGCCAACGGATCGCGCCCAGCGAAAAGCACCGCTATAAAACACACCAGAAAAAAGCGGACATTCGGTGCCCGCTGCATTTCTCTATTATCCAGGAAAGGAAAACTATTGTCCATAAAACCAGTGTGGTCCTGCTACAGTATGTGTTCTCTGTGGGCGGTCCTTAGCACACAGGTTTTCCACTTATTAAAACACAACCAGGCACCTCAGTCAAAGGTTCACAGGGAAATAGGCCCCATTTAATGTAACGCCGGTGTGCTCACGGAATGTTTGATAGGTGATTTGTGTTGGCTAAATAACACTGCAGTTGTTCACCGTGCTCCCATGCATTCAGGAGAGAGTCATTCCTGTTGAAGGAGGACTTTATTGCTGAATCTCTCTCTTTCTCTCTCCTCTCTCTCTCACTCGCTTACACACATACACACACACACACACACACACACACACACACACACACACACACACACACACACACACACACACACACACACACACACACACACACACACACACACACACACACACACACACACACACACACACACACACACTCCTGATGTGTCCCCTCCTTTGGTCAGGGCATCCCCTGGGAGAGAAGCATCAGACATTGGCCTCTCTCTTTGATCAGATCCTCTAAGATAGACTGAGTCAGCAGAGAGGTGGAGAGGAGGAAGGCAGTGAGCGAGAGAGGGGAAAAAATGAGAATGGGGTGGGGGGGGGAGGGAGGGAGCGAGAGAGGGGGGAAAATGGAGAGGGAGGGGGGGGGGGAGGGAGCGAGAGAGGGGGGAAATGGGGAGGGAGGCAGGGAGAGGGGGGGATGGAGAGGGAGGGGGAGGAAGGGAGGGAGCGAGAGAGGGGGGAAAATAGAAGGGAGGGGGGAGAGGGGGGGATGGAGAGGGAGGGAGGGAGGAAGGGAGGGAGTGAGAGAGGGGGGGAAATGGAGAGGGAAGGGAAATGGAGAGGGAAGGGGGGAAGGAGGAAGGGGGGATGGAGAGGGAGGGGGGAGGGAGCAAGAGAGGGGGGAAATGGGAAGGGAGGGGGGGATGGAGAGGGAGGGAGGGAAGGAGGAAGGGAGGGAGCGAGAGAGGGGGGGAAATGGAGAGGGAAGGGGGGAAGGAGGAAGGGAGGGAGCGAGAGGGGGAAGAAGAAAGACGGGCAGGGAGAGAGAGAGAGATGGAGGGCTGGAGAGAGGGAAGGAGGGAAGGAGAGAATGAGAGAGGGGGAGGGAGGAAGGGAGAGGGAAAGAGAGAAAGTAAAGAGTAAAAGTAAAGAGACAATCATTTGAGAGAAAGTGAGTAAATGTCAACAACGGGGCCTGTTGGTCCCCACTGCTCTTGGTAGGTGTGTGTATCATTGGTGCGTTGGGGGCTGTATGTGTGTGAGATGTGAACTGATAGAAGAGACACCTCTCCAGTCTCAGTGGTCCCAGCATCATTAGCCCTGTAGGCAGCCCTATGCCTTGTCTGGAACAGATCCACAGTACAGGGACTCCTAGAGAGACAGCAGTCAGAAACAGTCCTCCACTCGATACACAGATACAGGCCTGTTTCACCGTAGCCATGGTGTTCCTGTTGGAATAGAAGACAGGGACAGGTGTGTGTGGACTAGTGGTGAAGGTCAAAGCTGACGTGGTGGAAAGGATGTTTTTGGTCTCCCCTGAAGATTGGCAGTGGTCAGAAGTGGGCAACGAAGTACTTCACTCTCTCTCATCTCTTACATACACAAGCATGCATACTTATCTCTTGCGCGCACACACACACACTTGCATGCATATACACATACACACTCCGTCGCATACACTAGACCTCTCTGGTGAACCCCACGTGAAGTTTGATTTGTGAGCCCAGCCGATTGTCACACATGCCCACAGTCATCTAAAATAACTGCTCAGGTGGGAACGAAGTATGTGAGTACTGTGTGTGTGTGTGTGTGTGTGTGTGTGTGTGTGTGTGTGTGTGTGTGTGTGTGTGTGTGTGTGTGTGTGTGTGTGTGTGTGTGTGTGTGTGTGTGTGTGTGTGTGTGTGTGTGTGTGTGTGTGTGTGTGTGTGTGTGTGTGTGAAGGAAACCCGCCAGTGACTTCATCCCTTGTAGTGGTTGTGAACTCCTCTCTGCACCTGTTCAGCTTACTGTGCTTGCCCTCTCAAGTGGTCCCAGTCACGTTAGCGCTTTGAACCCCTCTCAGCGCCCATAAAACACACACACCCTGCCCACAGAGTCACATTAATATACCCTTTATATATTCTTAGTCACTTCATCTCCCCTACAACCCAGTTTAATGCAGCTGGCTCCAAAGCGCCCCAGTAAAAGGCTATACAAGGCTATGTGATGGTGACAGGAGTTTTGCACCTGGTAAAATGACAGTTCCTCTGTTATACATGGCAGAGTTGATCTCCTGTTAAATGAATGAGAGTCGCATTTACTTCTCAGACTTTCTCTCTCTCACACACACCTCCCACCCATCTACCGGTTGCCTCTTTTCTCAAAGAGAGAGAGAGACTTCTCATGCTTTGTTGATTTCAAAAAAGCTTTTGACTCAATTTGGCATGAAGGTCTGCTATACAAATTGATGGAAAGTGTTGGGGGAAAAAACATACGACATTATATAATCCATGTACACAAACAACAAGTGTGCGCTTAAAATTGGACAAAAACACACATTTCTTTCCATAGGGGCGTGAGGTGAGACAGGGATGCAGCTTAAGCCCCACCCTCTTCAACATATATATCAAAGAATTGGCGAAGGCACTGGAACTGTCTGCAGCACCCGGCCTCATCCTACTAGAATCTGAAGTAAAATGTCTACTAATGATCTTGTGTTTCGGGCGCCAACCAAGGAGGGTCTACAGCAGCACCTAGATCTTCTGTCCCCAACCAAGGAGGGCCTACAGCAGCACCTAGATCTTCTGTCCCCAACCAAGGAGGGCCTACAGCAGCACCTAGATCTTCTGTCCCCAACCAAGGAGGGTCTACAGCAGCACCTAGATCTTCTGTCCCCAACCAAGGAGGGCCTACAGCAGCACCTAGATCTTCTGTCCCCAACCAAGGAGGGCCTACAGCAGCACCTAGATCTTCTGTCCCCAACCAAGGAGGGTCTACAGCAGCACCTAGATCTTCTGTCCCCAACCAAGGAGGGCCTACAGCAGCACCTAGATCTTCTGTCCCCAACCAAGGAGGGTCTACAGCAGCACCTAGATCTTCTGTCCCCAACCAAGGAGGGTCTACAGCAGCACCTAGATCTTCTGTCCCCAACCAAGGAGGGCCTACAGCAGCACCTAGATCTTCTGTCCCCAACCAAGGAGGGCCTACAGCAGCACCTAGATCTTCTGCACAGATTCTGTCAGACCTGGGCCCTGAAATAACATTTCAGTAAGACAAAAATAATGGTGTTCCAAAAAAGGTCCAGTTGCCAGGACCACAAATATAAATGCCATCTACACACCGTTAAACATCTGCGCCACAGGTAACCTCCACAAAGCTGTGAATGATCTGAGAGACAAGGCAAGAAGGGCCTTCTCTGCCATCAAAAGGAACATCAAATTTGACATACCAATTAGGATCTGGCAGAAAATACTTGAATCAGTTATAGAACCCATTGCCCTTTATGGTTGTTAGGTCTGGGGTCTACTCACCAACCAAGAATTCACAAAATGGGACAAACACCAAATTGACACTCTGCATGCAGAATTCTGCAAAAATATTCAACGTAAAACACCAAATAATGCATGAAGAGCCGACACACGCTAATTATCAAAATCCAGAAAGAGACTTTAAATTCTACAACCACCTAAAAGGAAGCGATTCCCAAACCTTCCATAACAAAGCCATCACCTATAGAGAGATGAACCTGGAGAAGAGTCCCCTAAGCAAGCTGGTCCTGGGGCTCTGTTCACAAACACAAACAGACCACACAGAGCCCCAGGACAGCAACACAATTAGACCCAACCAAATCACAAGAAAACAAAAAGATATTTACTTGACACATTGGAAAGAAATTGCAAAAAAACAGAGGAAACTAGAATGAGAGAGAGACAGTCAGTCAGTCGTCTCCATCAGCTAGTGTTAAAGTGCGGGACAGTCCTGTGTGTGTGAGGTTACAGCAGTGGTAGTGTGATGGGACAGTCCTGTGTGTGTGAGGTTGCAGCAGTGGTAGTGTGATGGGACAGTCCTGTGTGTGTGAGGTTACAGCAGTGGTAATGTGATGGGACAGTCCTGTGTGTGTGAGGTTGCAGCAGTGGTAGTGTGATGGGACAGTCCTGTGTGTGTGAGGTTGCAGCAGTGGTAGTGTGATGGGACAGCCCTGTGTGTGTGAGGTTGCAGCAGTGGTAATGTGATGGGACAGTCCTGTGTGTGTGAGGTTGCAGCAGTGGTAATGTGATGGGACAGCCCTGTGTGTGTGAGGTTGCAGCAGTGGTAATGTGATGGGACAGTCCTGTGTGTGTGAGGTTGCAGCAGTGGTAATGTGATGGGACAGCCCTGTGTGTGTGAGGTTGCAGCAGTGGTAATGTGATGGGACAGTCCTGTGTGTGTGAGGTTGCAGCAGTGGTAATGTGATGGGACAGCCCTGTGTGTGTGAGGTTGCAGCAGTGGTAATGTGATGGGACAGCCCTGTGTGTGTGAGGTTGCAGCAGTGGTAGTGTGATGGGACAGTCCTGTGTGTTCCTGCTGGTTTCGTCCATGTGACACTCTCTTCCTCTGGGCACAGCGCAGCCCCAAAACCCCTTCTCCTTATGTCTGGATGGGACAGCCCTCCACCACCTGCTGGAGTAGCATTACTAAGACCACTGTCCTTATACACCGAGTGTACAAAACATTAAGGAGACCTTCCTAATATTGAGTTGCACATCCCCCCTTGCCCTCAGAACAGCCTCAATTCGTTGGGTCATGTACTCTACAAGGTGTTGAAAGGGTTCCACAGGGATACAGGCCCATGTTGACTCCAATGCTTCCCACATTTGTGTAAAGTTGGCTCGATGTCCTTTGGGTGGTGGACCATTCTTGATACACACAAGAAACTGTTGAGCATGAAAAACCCAGCAGCGTTGCAGTTCTTGACACAAACTGGTGACCCTGCCACCTACTACCATACCCCATTCAAGGGTGACCTCCATTTGTATTGCCCGTTCACCCTCTGAATGGCACACATACACAATCCATGTCTCAATTGTCTCATGGCTCAACAATCCTTCTTTAACCTGTCTCCTCCCCTTCATATACACTGACTGAAGTGGATTTAATAAGAGACATCAATAAGGGATCATAGCTTTCACCTGGACTCACCTGGATTCTATGTCATGGAAAGAGCAGGTGTTCCTAATGTTTTGTCCACTCAGTGTATACAGTATCCCACTATAGCCAGTCCACGTTATTATAGACTTAATGTAATGGGCCAATGCAGCTGTGACCTCTAAGGAAAGGTTCATCTTACAGGTCAAGGAAAAGGTGACGTATCTGATGCTGTTACAGCTTACCCCCATGCTATCTCTGTCTCTGTCTACCAACCATGCTGCATGGTTTCATTTTGTCATCAGCTTCTGTGGATTTGGACAGGATGTCATAGTATGATAGAAACAGCAACACAAGAAGGCAGCCGTGCTAGAGTGGCTAACGCTTTGTTCTCAAGGCATGTGAATGGAACAGGGTCCCATGTGTTCAGGACCGGGGTCTATGGGTACAGGACATACACTCACACGGATACACACATTCCTGCATGTGTGTGTGTGTGTGTGCAGGAGTTTTAGTGTGAGTCTGTGAGTAAATGTGTGTGTGGGGGTTTTGTGCGTGTGTGTGTGTATAAGTGTGGGTTTTGTGCGTGTATGTATGAGTGTGTGTGTGTATAAGTGTGTGTGTGTGGGGGTTTTGTGCGTGTATGTATGAGTGTGTGTTGTGCGTGTATGTGTCCATGGCGGTCCCGGTTGGGTCCTGTATGGAAGCAATTACTGGCAGTAAGGGCCCACAGACACCCACAGTGCCTCACTCTCTGGGCCAAGCGGAATGTAACTCTCTCTCTCCCTCCCTCCCTCGCTTCACAGCTAAATTACTTTTGTATGAGCCCCAACAGTGGGGCAAGGTGAACCCCTTTTTTATAGGGAACAAATACCCCAGCCATATTTTAATTCTGATCACACTTTTAGAATTTAAGAAAATACAAGCCCTGAAAATTCCAGCGCTAATTAGGCTGTGTGTGTGTGTGTGTGTGTGTGTGTGTGTGTGTGTGTGTGTGTGTGTGTGTGTGTGTGTGTGTGTGTGTGTGTGTGTGTGTGTGTGTGTGTGTGTGTGCAAGGTAAATTGCGAGGCCTTAGCTAGTTCCAGTGCTGTACCCCCTTCAGGCACTAGTTACCATGGGGGAGTGAAAGCAATTAGCATACGTTTTTGGGAGGTCCCAATATCATGCAGTTCGTATGAAGTTTGTCAGTGAGGTGTGTGTGTGTGTGTGTGTGTGTGTGTGTCAACCTGTCAGATTGATTCAGCCCTACCCCTCCTCTCTGCCAGTGAATGGATGGGAATGGACTAGTTGATACTGTTATTAGAGGTCCCATTACAATATCATCCCAGTCATCAGCATTTCTCTCCACTTAATCACCAAATGACCTAAACAAGCTCAAACTACATTGGCAACCTATGCTGAAAGAGTTGAGGCTTTCCTTAATGTCTCTTCTGTTTAAATGGAAGAAGACTGGGAAGAGTGTTATAGTCGGAGTGGGTGTGGTTTCCCAACACAAAGAAGTGTCAAGTGATGACAGCCAGAGTTGACATGTGGTTCACACATGGTACACACACACACACATCGTAGCACACAACACTTTAAACAGTTCATCTCAACTCACAAAGACAAGACTCCTCTAAACTTGGCCTCTGATTGGGTCACACATTCCCCTCCCATGAGTCTTAGTAGTGGTCTGTATGTCGGCAGAAGGACCCCAGATTGTGTTGGCTGAGGATAACGCCCACGCCGTTTGGGCCCGTGCCTGGCCCGCGTCGCCGTGACCTTGGTTTGCTCCCTCTTTCTCTCGTTCTGTTTGTGAATCCTGGGCGCTTCTAAAAGGACCACAATGTCCCCGGCAAACCATTCTTTGGCATTAGGTACAATAACATATCTGTGGGAAAAGTAGAACTACAAACTCTGATTCTCTTTCAGGCAAATAAATATTGCTATTTCACGTAACAGCTATTCAGGCAAAACGGTCGGAGATGAACAAAGCTGTGAGCATTTTGTGTCTTTTAATTCTATGTCGGGTCAAGAGCAGTATCAATATTTGTTTTAGTATAAAGCACTTTCTTCCATTAGTCAATCGATAGTCATCAAAAGTATTTGACCTTTGACACAGTAACATCTTGAACTGACACGGTCAAATATTTTGATTGGTGCTAAAGGCACTGTATGCACTGTTTGTGATTGGTGCTTACGACACAGGCAAACGTTGTAATTGGTGCTTTAGATGTGGACAAAAATTGTAATTCGTCCTGTAGATGAAGATACCTATTGTGATTGGTGCTTTATACACAGGGACAACTTCTGATTGGTGCTTAGACCCAGGCTGAGTCTATGATTGGTGCTTGCAGTAAGATTTAGAGGGTGTGCTGTGGCTGTGTTCTTCCCCATGCCTACATTCTCACTCAGTGATTGTTTAGCCTTCACTGGTGCTTTTGCTGGCTAAGGAATTTCAGGGCTTTAGTAATTTTTTAGTTATGTCTAGTCTCTCTCTCACTCTCTCAATCCTCCCACTCTCAAAGTACTTTGTGCTTCTCTAAAATCATACAGTTTCATAGTTATTTGTGGTAAAATGAATCAGTCTTGTGTTTTTATGGACAGTAGTGTTATTTTAGTTTGAAGTACCTACTATTTTAATAGAATGAGAGGTTTCCATCACATGACTTAAAGATTGTGAAATTCAATACTGTTCAAAATTCTCCTTTTTATTCAGAAAATCCTATTAGGCTACAATTCCATTCAGATATGTATCACTGTATATTAATGCCATCTAGTATATTACATTGAAGATGCACATCAGCGTTTGAGCAGGGCTGTCAATCCACACACTGCATATCCACTGTCTCTTTCTGGTCCTATCTGTCATGGTGGCTGTGTCTGGTGCCTGACTGGACATTTTGTCACATCACTCTAATGACCAGTGCTGATGCTGGCACTTTTTAAATGACACACTCCTGTTCCGCTCAATACAGCTGCCCTGCAGTCTCTCCTCTCCTCTGTTCTCCGCCCTCTCTCTCTCTCTCTCTCCCTCTCTCTCTCTCTCTCTCTACCACCCTCCCTCTCTCTCTCTCTCTCTCTCTCTCTACCACCCTCCCTCTCTCTCTCTCTCTCTCTCTCTCTCTCTCTCTACCACCCTCCCTCTCTCTCTCTCTCTCTCTCTACCACCCACCCTCTCTCTCTCTCTCTCTCTCTCTCTCTCTCTCTCTCTCTCTCTCTCTCTCTACCACTCTCTCTCTCTCTCTCTCTCTCTCTCTCTCTCTCTCTCTCTCTCTCTCTCTACCACCCCCCCCCTCTCTCTCTCTCTCTCTCTCTCTCTCTCTCTCTCTCTCTCTCTCCTCTCTCTCTCTCTCTCTCTCTCTCTACCAACCTCCCTCTCTCTCTCTCTCTCTCTCTCTCTCTCTCTCTCTCTCTCTCTCTCTCTCTACCACCCTCTCTCTCTCTCTCTCTCTCTCTCTCTCTCTCTCTCTCTCTCTCTCTCTCTACCACCCTCCCTCTCTCTCTCTCTCTCTCTCTACCACCCTCCCTCTCTCTCTCTCTCTCTCTCTCTCTCTCTCTCTCTCTCTCTCTCTACCACCCTCCCTCTCTCTCTCTCTACCACCCTCCCCCTCCCTCTCTCTCTCTCTCTCTCTCTCTCTCTCTCTCTACACACCCTCTCTCTCTCTCTCTCTACCACCCTCTCTCTCTCTCTCTCTCTCTCTCTCTACCACCCTCTCTCTCTCTCTCTACCACCCTCCCTCTCTCTCTCTCTCTCTCTACCACCCTCTCTCTCTCTCTCTCTCTCTCTCTCTACCACCCTCCCTCTCTCTCTCTCTCTCTCTCTCTCTCTCTCTCTCTCTCTACCACCCTCTCTCTCTCTCTCCCACCCTCCCTCTCCCTCCCTCTCTTTCTTTCTCTCTCTACCACCCTCCCTCTCCCTCCCTCTCCCTCTCTCTCTCTCTCTCTGTCTCTCTCTCTCTGTCTCTCTCTCTGTCTCTCTCTCTCTCTCTCTCTGTCTCTCTTTCTCTCTCTCTGTCTCTCTCTGTCTCTCTCTCTCTCTCACCCTGTCTCTCTCTCTGTCTCTCTCTCTCTCTCTCTCTCTCTCTCTCTCTCTCTCTCTACCACCCTCCCTCTCTCTCTCTCTCTCTCTCTCTCTCTACCACCCTCCCTCTCTCTCTCTCTCTCTCTACCACCCTCCCTCTCTCTCTCTACCACCCTCCCTCTCTCTCTCTCTCTACCACCCTCCCTCTCTCTCTCTCTACCACCCCCTTTCTCTCTCTCTCTCTCTCTCTCTCTCTCTCTCTCTCTCTAACTCTCTCTCTCTCTACCACCCTCCCTCTCTCTCTACCACCCTCCCTCTCTCTCTCTCTCTCTCTCTCTCTCTCTCTCTACCACCCTCCCCCTCTCTCTTTCTCTCTCTCTCTCTCCCTCTCTCTCTACACACCCTCCCTCGCTCTCTCTCTCTACCACCCTCCCCCTCTCTCTCTCTCTACCACCCTCTCTCTCTCTCTCTCTACCACCCCCTCTCTCTCTCTCTCTCTCTCTCTCTACCACCCTCTCTCTCTCTCTCTACCACCCTCTACCACCCTCTCTCTCTCTCTCTCTCTCTCTACCACCCACCCTCCCTCTCTCTCTCTCTCTCTCTCTCTCTCTCTCTCTCTCTCTCTCTCTCTACCACCCTCTCTCTCTCTCTCCCACCCACCCTCCCTCTCTTTCTTTCTCCCTCTCTCTCTCTGTCTCTCTCTCTCTCTCTCTCTGTCTCTCTTTCTCTCTCTCTGTCTCTCTCTGTCTCTCTCTCTCTCTCTCACCCTGTCTCTCTCTCTCTCTCTCTCTCTCACCCTGTCTCTCTCTCTCAGTATTTCCACAGTATTTCTCTCTCTCTCTGCTGTACTCCAATCTGCCTTGAGGTCTCCATCACTCAGCCCCGTTAGATAAAAGACCCCCGTCCTCTGATGCGCGTGCACACACACACACACACACACACACACACACACACACACACACACACACACACACACACACACACACACACACACACACACACACACACACACTGACTGACTAGTTGGAGCTTTCTCTCCTACCACTGATAACAAGGCTCTGGCCAATGACGAGACGTGTTCATTCATCACAGTTATCTCCTTTCACTCTCCCTCTCTTTTTTCTGTTATTTTGTCTGTTACGTTACTTTTCTCTTTCACTCTTTTTCTTTCTCTGTTCTTTCACTTATTTTCTCTCTTTTAGTCCATTTCTTTAACTCACTTTGTGTGTGTGTCTGTGAGTGTGTGTGTGTCCTCGCTCATTCTTTAATGTCCACCAACGAGAGCTCACTGTATCCTCCAAGTCCTTTGAGACAGCAGTGTAACAGTAGAGTGGAGGAGAAACCATTTGAGCAGCCCTGCCAGACAATCTAGTGCTGGACCTCCTATTTAGGTTGGTAATCACTTTACCACTCTGCCCATCCGAATCTAGTCAAAACCTCTGGAATGAGATGACAAAATGGCCGCCCGACACCACTCATAAATATTCTTCTGGGACATCACCGTGGCGACCACAGCATTCCTCACGTCCTCCTGTCCTGTCAGTCTCTTAGTCGTTCTTTGATCTCTTTTTTTGTCGTCCTCTCTTTCTGTTCCCTTCATCACTCCATACCTCCACCTCCTTCAGAAGTACATAGATGCGCACACACAGTGAAAACTTTGGGATGTTTTCCCCTCAAAGTTAAACCCTGGGCCCAAGCTGTCGTTAAGAAACAGCGGTGGCAAGAATTTGGCACTGGCAACGCTTAACTGGATTGTGGTAATTATTCATTGTGAGAGTGATGTCTTCCAGGGGCTTGATTGATTACGGTTGATATGTGATTTGGTGTAATCTGTCTCCGACTGGGTCTTGTCCAAATTGGCAAGACCTATAAAAAAGAGAGAGAAAGTTATATTTAAAGAGAGGTTGAAGACGAGCGAGGAAGGCACAGTGAGGGAGGGAGTGGAGGTGGAAGGAGAGAGAGAGGGAGAAATTGGGGAATCTTGTCTTCCTCGTGGCGCCTTGGTCTACCACCCTGTTGTATACACAAACTATAAATCTACAAACAACAAGAGGCAGCCATTTTGTTTAGCCTTCAGTAGAGCTATAGCTAAATGAATAGATTACAAAACCCCTCAGCTAACATTTAATTATTGTCCATTTACATCTGAGATGTCTTTAACAACATTTAAAGGCTCTCTTTAAGTATTTGTTGACTCGTTAGTCAGATTTGTTAGCCGAAGTCCTCAAAAGTCTCTTTTCCCCGAGAAGTGTGTCTCTCCCCAGATACACAACAAGCATAAGCATGGCAGAGCTTAAAAGGCCTTGATTAGGTCCATGAATCACACAGGTTGGGGAGATGTAAACGCGTGACACACTCTCGGTGCCCGTGAGTACCCAGGAGACCCTGCTTTGTGTTAATTAGAGCATTCTCCACTGCAATTAGCCCATCCAACAATACACACACAAACTAGCAACGAAGCGCGCGTTCACGCACACACACACACACACACACACGGACCGATGGATGCACACACATACATACATACGCACACACACACACACACACACACACACAGTGAGATGGGCCCTTAATGTGTGTCATCAACTCTCTGTTTAGAAGTGTCAGGCCAAGTGTCAAATGAAACAGAACGTGCAAAGCCACACACACACACAACACACAGCACACAGCACACGCACACACATGCACATATACAGGCACAAACAAACAAATGTGGTTTCAAACTCAGTCATTTACACACTAACATGCACTCTCACAGGCACAACCAGACACATTAACTATATAAGGGCCACAAGATAGAAAAACATGGTTGACAATAGCAACAGCATGCAGACAGAACCAAAAGGCTGTGGAACCTTCCCCTTGGGACAGACACGTAGACAGAACATGGTGGCCAAATGGCCCTTCTACCTCACTCCCTATCTAGTGAATTAAAGCCAGGCGATCTGTGTGCTCCAGCCCTGTCTGGAAGAAATCAAGGCCAGGGGGACCTTAAGTGAGTGAAGCCCCAGCTCGGCACACCCTGGCTGGGGAGATGGGGCCAGAGCAAGACCTCCTGGAGCTCCAACGTGGGACTGGCACTACCTTGTCTTCTCGTTCCGCTTCCGCTCGCTCGCGCGCACACACACACCCACACAATCCGTCCCATCCCCGTCCCCGGTGCCTGTCATCTTTGTGGCCGAGCCGCTTAGTCATTCCTCCCCTGTATTTACTTATTTATCCACTATGATGACAGGACCACTACCAATGTCCCTTCAACCCTCCCACCGCCGCCTTTAAAAATGTTAAGAGCCCCGGGCCCTCCGGTTTGATGACTTTGACGTGAGTTAACGCTAGGCTGAGATGTCGGGTGCATTCAGGGGGCTAAGCGTTCTAATGGGTTTACCCCGCTGCATGGCTGGGCCTCCTGCCGCCTCGTGTGTGTGTCAGGGCTACAGTCACTTAATAATTTACCCCCTTCGTCTGTCGTCCCCCCTCTCGTTCTATCCTCTCACCCTCCCATCCGCTGTCTCTCTTTCATTCTGCCTCTGGGAATGGGGAAGCCATCCCTTGCTCCCTCCCTCCTTCTCTCCGTGGGATGGATGGAGTGGAGGAGCGACAGAGCGGACGGAGGGAGGCGACAGGCAGCAGAGGAGGATGAGGGCGGAGACAGAGAGAAAGAAAGGGAGTGAGAGATGGATAGAGGGACAGGAGGTGTTCATGGGTGACTGGAGTATAATGGTCACCGCCACTTTTGCTGCACAGACAGGTCTGTAGGCTCTGGGGAGTGTAATGGCCCGTGTGTGTGTGTGTGCGTGTGCGTGCGTGTGCGTGCAAAGAACAGGTCCTCACCATGAGAGCATAGGAGTGACGACATAGTGTGTGACTAAATCTATTTTTGGTTGATATAAAGTCAACTCATTTTCCTAACCAATATAAATCTGTGTGGACAATGTGATATTTGTACCTAGTTCTGTGCTCTATCCCTACAGTGAGGTCTGAACAGAGCTTTTCTGACTGCGGGGTCAAAGCTTTCCCCCTGAAAATGACTCTTCAATTAATATTTTCTGTTATCAACCGTTAGCCATGTTGTCATCGGTCAGGTGTAGACAGGATGCAAAGCCCCCCCCCCCCCCCCGGTCAGTCCCATCACTGTTCTGCAGGATAATTGGTTCTTGTTCTGCATGGAACTGGTTCTAAGGAGTAGAGAACCGTCCAAAACTGTAGCCATGTATGTAATGATCAAATAATGTAACTTGGCTCTGTGTGAGAATGTGTTTTAAAACGCGAGAGCTTTCAACAGCGACTCCCCATGCCAGTGGCCTCCTGATCCCTCCATGTATTTTAATATGACTTGATGTTCGCTGTTCACTTAAAACCCGCTGTAATTGAAACCAGATGGCGGAATAATAATAATTTATTTTTTCTTTCTTCTCTGTTGCGTCCTCTAAGCCGATTTCTGCCTCGTAGAATAGTGTTCAATTAGGGGGCTTGGAGGGAGGAGAGGGCAAACCCAGAGAGAGGGAGAGATTAAGGAAAACAAAACCTGTATGTGAATAATCATTTTTATTTTGTTCAATATGTGGAAAATACTACATTTCCCAGAATGCCTTAAAAAATGAGCCAAACAAATGAAATGAAATGGTTGGTGGAAATATAATTGGCTATTCTAAACACTATGGTTTAAAGAATATGAACATTGTTTCCAGAACAAATTGATATATTCTTTGGTATCTGAAAGTGTGACCTGTCAGATTCAGTGAGACCTCATGTTCAGTGGAATTTCTTTGAATTGCACAGTGGTGTAAAAAGTCCCCAATTGTCACACTTGAATAAAAGTATAGATACCTTAATAGAAAGTTACCCAATTGAAGGTCACCCAGTAAAATACTACTTGAGTAAAAGTCTAAAGTATGTTGTTTTAAATAAATGTTATTTCTAAAATATACTAAAGCATCAAAGGTAAAAGTTTAAATAAATGATTATATTAAGCAAAGCAGATGGCACCATTTTCTGAATGGATAGCCAGGGGCACACACCAACACTCAGACATCATTTACAAAAGATGCATTTGTGTTTAGTGAGTCTGCCAGACCAGAGGCAGTAGGGATGATCACGTGTTCTTTTGATAAGAGTGTGAATTTCACAATTTCCCGGTCCTGCTAAGCATGAAGTAAAAAGTACCATATTTTCTTTAGGAATGTAGTGAAGTAAAGGTTGTCCATTAAATAAATATTAAAGTAAAGTACAAATACCCCCCAAAACGACTTAAGCAGTACTTTAAAGTATTTTTACTTAAGTACCTTACACCACTGGAATTGCACTGAATTAAATTGTCCTTCCTGTCACTCAAACTCAAATAAAAATTCTACATCCTGTGGTGTGTGGCCAATTCAATTTGGATTTCAACTCATGAGTTGAATGGGAGTCTATTCCCAAGTTCTGAAATGAGCACAGCCCTGGTGTGTGCATGTGTGTATGTAGTCTTTTATACTGTTAGATACATTTGAAACTGTTTCTGTTCAACTCATTTCTATTCCAACACGTTGGATGTGTTTTTGTGAGACATTCATTCAGAGTTTCTCTGCCTCATTAGAATGTCTGTGTTCATAGTGTTTGTCATTGTAGTTAACAGTCATGTTCTGAGTCATGTGTGCGCCATAAATACAGCTCCCCCCGGCTAACGAAATGCACATGTTTTATGTTCCTCTTCCCACTACTAGCTCAGTATTTGGACGGGGGAGTTCTACAGATTGTGCGCAGGTCTTTCTTTTTAGATGTTTGGACCCTGTCTTAGCCTGAGCTCATCACACATTACTTTGATATGAAAAGCAGTCGTGGACATCTCCCGTTAGCCCAAAACAAGTGGTGAAGGTTGAAAGCATGCGATCAGAACAGACCTCGCCTCATTCCCATTACTTCATCAGCTCACCACTGTGCAGAGTCACAGCAGGTGGCGAGGACTCACACACACACACACACACACACATACACACACACTGGCAAGCTCAAGATAGAATTTGTGCTAAACCACAGATGTAGAATCAGATTACTCTACCCGTCCAATCCTAACCTTAAAAGGCCAGGCAAAAATATCTGACTGACCCTGTATCAGTTAGGGACAATTTCTCCCTACTGTGCTCATTAGTGAAGATTACATGACCAAAAGTATGTGGACACCTGCTCGTCAAACATCTCATTCATTAGCTAATACAGTACCTACAGTATGAGGAGGAAACCATTGTGACTGTAGGGGTAACCCCCACCCCCCTGTTCTTATAGTGGAGTGGATTGGTCCATCTGTCAGGGGGAGGTAATTGATGACAGCAGTGAGAGTGAGTAAACTGGCCAATCACCAGCCCAACAGACACGCACCGCCGACCATGCTATGCAGACCAGAGGCTTATCTAGTGCTGATGCTCGCTCTTTCTCTCTCTCTCGCCCTCTCTCTCAGCAAACATATGCGACTGTGTATACTTAAAAGTGTATACTTAAAACGCTCACTCTTAACCAGGCTCCCTAACTCGAAGCCTTCTCTTCGGCTCACACACCCAGCTCAGCTAGAGATAAGGGGAGCGTGAAAGGGAGCTCAGACCTTCACTAAGAGAGGTAAAGACATATTAGTGAGGGCATTCATACAGAGAGAGATGGAGAGAGAGACGCCTTCCTCTCACCTCTCTAATCCAGAGAACTTCTTCTAAAGAAACTGTGGCTCCGGTGGGGGTGGGGTTAGTGGGGCGGCCGGGCTGCCAGGGTTGCCACGGCAGCGTTCCAGATGGGCGGTCCGGTTCTCTCTGGAGGGGGACAGGGGGCTGCCTGGGAAAGACACACCACACCGCTCCACTCTACTCTGTGACTGGACCTGACTGTCTGGGGAAGACCACGGGTCAGTGAAAGAGAAGAGGAGGGAGGGGAAGAGTGGAGACCTGTCTGGGGAGGGGAGGGGAGAGAAAGGAAGAAAATAGATAGAGGAAGGGGGAAAAGGATGGATAGTGGGAGTTAAAAAAGAGTGATGGGAGGAGAAAGGAGAGGAAGGGGAGTTGGTGAGGTAGGATGAAGGAGTGGAAAGGAGGAGGAAATTATGGAACGGGATGGAAGAGGACAGTAGAGGTGAAGAGAGGACAGTAGAGGTGAAGAGGACAGTAGAAGACAGTAGAGATGAAGAGAGGACAGTAGAGGACAGTAGAGGTGAAGAGAGGACAGCTTAGGATAGTAGAGGACAGCAGATGTGAAGAGAGGACAGTAGAGGACAGTAGAGGTGAAGAGAGGACAGTAGAAGTGAAGAGAGGACAGTAGAGGCGAAGAGAGGACAGTAGAGGACAGTAGAGGTGAAGAGAGGACAGCAGATGTAAAGATAGGAGAGTAGAGGTGAAGAGAGGACAGTAGAGGACAGTAGAGGTGAAGAGAGGACAGTAGAGGACAGCAGAGGTGAAGAGAGGACAGTAGAGGTGAAGAGAGGACAGTAGAGGACAGTAGAGGTGAAGAGAGGACAGTTGAGGCGAAGAGAGGACAGTAGAGGTGAAGAGGACAGTAGAAGACAGTAGAGGTGAAGAGAGGACAGTAGAGGACAGTAGAGGACAGTAGAGGACAGTAGAGGTGAAGAGGACAGTAGAAGACAGTAGAGGTGAAGAGAGGACAGTAGAGGACAGTAGAGGTGAAGAGAGGACAGTAGAAGACAGTAGAGCTGAAGAGAGGACCGTAGAGGTCAGTAGAGGTGATGAGATTACAGTAGAGGACAGTAGAGGTGAAGAGAGGACAGTAATGGACAGTAGAGGTGAAGAGAGGACAGTAGAGGTGAAGAGAGGACAGTAGAGGTGAGGGGAGGCAGTAGAGATGAAGAGAGGACAGTAGAGGTGAAGAGAGTACAGTAGAGGTGAAGAGAGGACAGTAGAGGTGAAGAGAGGACAGTAGAGGTGAAGAGAGGACAGTAGAGGTGAAGAGAGGACAGTAGAGGTCAGTAGAGGTGAAGAGAGGACAGTAGAGGACAGTAGAGGTGAAGAGAAGACAGTAGAGGACAGTAGGGGTGAAGAGAGGACAGTAGTGGACAGTAGAGGTGAAGTGAAGACAGTAGAGGTGATGAGAAGACAGTAGAGGACAGTAGAGGTGAAGAGAGGACAGTAGAGGTGAAGAGAAGACAGTAGAGATGAAGAGAGGACAGTAGAGGTGAAGAGAGGACAGTAGAGGACAGTAGAGGGGAAGAGAGGACAGTAGAGGGGAAGAGAGGACAGTAGAGGTGAAGAGAAGACAGTAGAGGACAGTAGAGGTGAAGAGAGGACAGTAGAGGTGAAGAGAAGACAGTAGAGGACAGTAGAGGACAGCAGATGTAAAGAGAGGACAGTAGAGGTGAAGAGAGGACAGTAGAGGACAGTAGAGGTGAAGAGAAGACAGTAGAGGACAGTAGAGGACAGCAGATGTAAAGAGAGGACAGTAGAGGACAGCAGAGGTGAAGAGAGGACAGCAGAGGTGAAGAGAGGACAGTAGAGGTGAAGAGAAGACAGTAGAGGACAGTAGAGGTGAAGAGAGGACAGTAGAGGTGAAGAGAAGACAGTAGAGGACAGTAGAGGATGGCATATGTAAAGAGAGGACAGTAGAGGTGAAGAGAGGACAGTAGAGGACAGTAGAGGTGAAGAGAAGACAGTAGAGGACAGTAGAGGACAGCAGATGTAAAGAGAGGACAGTAGAGGTACAGAGGGACAGTAGAGGTGAAGAGAGGACAGCAGAGGTGAAGAGAGGACAGCAGAGGTGAAGAGAGGACAGTAGAGGTGAATAGAGGACAGTAGAGGTGAAGAGAGGACAGAAGAGGACAGTAGAGGTGAAGAGAGGACAGTAGAGGTGAAGAGAGGCAGTAGAGGTGAAGAGAGGACAGTAGATAACAGTAGAGGTGAAGAGAGGACAGTAGAGGTGAAGAGAGGACAGTAGAGGACAGTAGAGGTGAAGAGAGGACAGTAGAGGTGAAGAGAAGACAGTAGGGGTGAAGAGAGGACAGTAGAGGACAGTAGAGGTGAAGAGAGGACAGAGAGATGAAGAGAGGACAGAGATGAAGAGAGGACACAGAGATGAAGAGAGGACAGAGATGAAGAGAGGGCAGTAGAGGTAAAGAGTGGACAGTAGAGATGAAGAGAGGGCAGTAGAGGTAAAGAGTGGACAGTAGAGATGAAGAGAGGACAGTAGAGGTGAAGAGAGGACAGTAGAGGTGAAGAGAGGACAGTAGAGGTAAAGAGAGGACAGTAGAGGTGAAGAGAGGACAGTAGAGGTGAAGAGAGGACAGTAGAGGTGAAGAGAGGACAGTAGAGGTGAAGAGAGGACAGTAGAGGTGAAGAGAGGACAGTAGAGGTGAAGAGAGGACAGTAGAGGTGAAGAGAGGACAGTAGAGATGAAGAGATGGCAGTAGAGATGAAGAGAGGACAGTAGAGGTGAAGAGAGGACAGTAGAGATGAAGAGATGGCAGTAGAGATGAAGAGATGGCAGTAGAGATGAAGAGATGGCAGTAGAGGTGAAGAGAGGACAGTAGAGGTGAAGAGAGGACAGTAGAGGTGAAGAGAGGACAGTAGAGGTGAAGAGAAGACAGTAGAGGGGAATAGAGGACCATAGAGGACAGTAGAGGTGAAGAGAGGACAGTAGAGATGAAGAGAGGACAGTAGAGGTGAAGAGATGGCAGTAGAGGTAAAGAGTGGACAGTAGAGATGAAGAGAGGACAGTAGAGGTAAAGAGTGGACAGTAGAGGTGAAGAGAGGACAGTAGAGGTGAAGAGAGGACAGTAGAGGTGAAGAGAGGAGAGTAGAGGTGAAGAGAGGAGAGTAGAGGTGAAGAGAGGAGAGTAGAGGTGAAGAGATGGCAGTAGAGGTAAAGAGTGGACAGTAGAGATGAAGAGAGGACAGTAGAGGTGAAGAGAGGACAGTAGAGGTGAAGAGAGGACAGTAGAGGTGAAGAGAGGACAGTAGAGGTGAAGAGAGGACAGTAGAGGTGAAGAGAAGACAGTAGAGGTGAAGAGAGGACAGTAGAGGTGAAGAGAAGACAGTAGAGGGGAATAGAGGACAGTAGAGGACAGTAGAGGTGAAGAGATGGCAGTAGAGGTAAAGAGTGGACAGTAGAGATGAAGAGAGGACAGTAGAGGTGAAGAGAGGACAGTAGAGATGAAGAGAGGACAGTAGAGGTAAAGAGTGGACAGTAGAGATGAAGAGAGGACAGTAGAGGTGAAGAGAGGACAGTAGAGGACAGTAGAGGTGAAGAGAGGACAGTAGAGGACAGTAGAAGTGAAGAGAGGACAGTAGAGATGAAGAGAGGACAGTAGAGGTGAAGAGAGGGTAGGAGGAAAGGAGAGAAGGAGAGTACAACAGGAGGGGGGCTTGGCTGCAGTATAGTGTCTTACTCAGCTCATCTGCCCATACAGACATTTCCACATACAGACATTTCTATGGTACTAACCATAGAACAGGTGATAAAACTCCCCCCTCCTCCCCCATCATCCTATCTCCCTTAACCTTCAACCCCTCCTACTCCTCCCACCATCCCCGTGGCCCTCTCTCTCCTTGCCTCCTCTCTGGGGGAGAGACAGAGGGCCCGTTGTGTTAACGTGAGGCCTGCTAATTGTTGGGTTAAGGGGGAGGGAGGAGGGATGGAGGGGGGAGAGAGAAGGGGTGAGGGAGAGGGCTGGGCCCCGGGCGTCAGGATTAGCTGTAATTCAGTCACTGGAACGCTCTCAACCGCTGCCTCGGTCAGGGCCAAGGGGCCACGGCTCTGTGTACGTGCATGCCCGTGTGTGTGTGTAGGTTTGAGGTGCAGTGAATCAATAGAGGTTATAATCCCCTTGTATCCCCTTCTCATCATCTTCATAGTCAACTACAACACGTTTCACACATTTCCCTTTCACTCCATATCCTTCAGAAAATACAAGACATTTCTTTAAGAGATTTCTCTGAGCTGATTCATCTCTATCAAAACCATTCCTTTGGTATTGAACGTCTATGTTACAGTCGTCCATTGAGAAGCATAGTAGTAGTAGTATTAGTCAGAAGAATTGTGTGTGTGTGTGTGTGTGTGTGTGTGTGTGTGTGTGTGTGTGTGTGTGTGTGTGTGTGTGTGTGTGTGTGTGTGTGTGTGTGTGTGTGTGTGTGTGTGTGTGTGTGTGTGTGTGAATACAGCCTTGCACTTTATATCAGTCTTTCTTTCACACAGAGGTTCTACTTATCAGTGGAACCCAGTTTATCTACACTATCTATGACAAAGACAATACCATAATGTATCTCTCTCTCTTTCTCTCTCTCTCTCTCTCTCTCTCTCTCTCTCTCTCTCTCTCTTTCTATCTCTCTCTTTCTATCTCTCTCTTTCTCTCTCTATTTCTCTCTCTCTCTCTTTCTATCTCTCTCTTTCTATCTCTCTCTCTTTCTATCTCTCTCTTTCTCTCTCTATTTCTCTCTCTCTCTCTTTCTCTCTCTCTCTTTCTATCTCTCTCTCTCTATCTCTCTCTCTTTCTATCTCTCTCTTTCTCTCTCTATTTCTCTCTCTCTCTCTTTCTCTCTCTCTCCTTCTCTTTCTATCTCTCTCTTTCTATCTCTCTCTCTTTCTATCTCTCTCTTTCTCTCTCTCTCTGTCTTTCGATCTCTCTCTCTCTCTGTCTTTCTTTCTTTCTCTCTTTCTCTCTCTCTCTCAGTTACAAGTGGTAGGTTGTTCACTGTGTGTCATATGATGTCTTATGGCCCTGTGTGTGTGTTACGTCGGACCACTCTAACAAACAGTAACAGTTCTATCCCCGACGAGCGCCATCTGATCGTCATGCCGCCCCTTGTCACATGAAGAAACGCGTGCGCACACACACACACACACACACACACACACACACACACACACACACACACACACACACACACACACACACACACACACACACACACACACACACACTAAGGACCAGTGCTATCGCTGGGGTGTGTTTGTGTGTGTGTGAAGGAGATAGACGAGGTGTGTGTGTGTGTGTGTGTGTGCGAGCGTTCATATATATGTGTGTGTGTGACTGTACATCAGGTCGTTGTCAGCACCAGCACACAGACATGTTCTCCTGCTTATTACCTCCAGAATAATAAGAGTAAAGAAGAGGCCTGGGTTCTATCAACACAGCCTGGCCATCATGACTCTCCTCCAGAACCTTCTACCAGCTTCCTCCACTGTTTATTGTGTTTCTACCAGATTTAGAACAATAGCCGTTTGAGCTCAGAACAAACTAATGCTGCCCTGTAAGTATCGGTCCAACCTTACCCTTTTACTGTTAGCTAATGAGAGGGTTGGAGCCAAAGTCAATGTGTCTCTGTGGGGTGTGTGAGTGTGTGTGTGTGTGTGTGTGTGTGTGTGTGTGTGTGTGTGTGTGTGTGTGTGTGTGTGTGTGTGTGTGTGTGTGTGTGTGTGTGTGTGTGTGTGTGTGGGGACAGGGTGTGTGTGGGGACAGGGTGTGTGTGTGTGTGTGTGGGGGGGGGGGGGGGGGGGGGGGGGGCGTGCGTGCGTACATGTGTGTCTAGTCTTGTATACGACAAGTTTGTTCCAGAAAGTTCCAGTGCTCTTAATGGGGTGACCTGTCTCTAACCCTCTAATCATTTGTTTCTGCTACGCTTTATGTATCACCAACACTGGCACCAATATCCTTGTTCCACTCCCCTCCCTCTCTTTCTCCCTCCTTCCCCCTCTCTCTACCTCCCATTCCTTCTCTTTTTGTCAGCTGAAAGGGCAATTTTATTTGGTTTTGCTTCGGCCGTGATTTTCATTTCAGCAGAGAAAGAAAATTGCAATATAACAAGGCAGCAAACATCGCCATTTAATAATTGTGACTTTTGGAGCACCTCATCACTTCCCGCCCCTCTCCCTCTCTTTTTCTCTTCTGTTGTTTACTTTAACAGGTTCCCTCACTCCGTCAGAAAATGAAGAAAGACCTACTCAGCCCCACTGTAAGAGCTTGGGGAAATTGGCTCCTCCGATGATTGTTTTAACACCCCTAATTTTGAGAGAGGCCTCCAGGGCTGGATACAGACTGTCTTGTACCCCTACTTGGACAATTTGTCCCATTTAGTTATTGAACTGGGTTAACAGACAGCCAGAGCAGTGGGAGAGAGAGGTCTAGGTGGTGTGGTGAAGAGAGCAGTGGAGTGGTGGAGTTAGCATGGTGTTTAGCAACCCTGAGGGGAAGGCAGGGCAGGAAGGAAGGCCGTAGAGTAGCATCTCTCTTTCGATCTTTATCTTTGGAATATTACTAGTTCAAATGTTGTATTTGATGAACAAATCATTATAATCAACAGTGAAGTACCTTTAATGGCCCTGTATTGGCTCAGTTGGTAAAGCATGGCACTTGCAACACCAGGGTTGTGGGTTTGATTGCCACGGGGGACCATTACAAATAGAGTATGAAAATGTATGCTCTCACTACTGTAAGTCGCTCTGGATAAGAGCATCTGCTAAATGATTCAAATGTCAATGTTTTACAGTCTTCAGTTTTTAAGTCCAACTCACTCAACTATGTTTTTTGTTGTATTACTCTACACAACTATCAAATCAATGAACCTAATAAAATACATCTATAAAAATCTGTAAATAGTGTAATATCCCATCATAAAACAATAGAGTCCATGTGACAGAAGGGGTACACAGTGCCCCCCTCTGGGCCGAGCGCACAGGTACCATCTGGGACAGGTCAGAGGTCAAGGTTGGAACCATTTCCTGTCTAGTCATGACCTCCTGTGATGTGCAAATGACCCAGGGGACGATGTCGTCACCCAGCACCATTCATGGTCTGGTGTAACAGAGAGGCTGATTCGGGCTAACAAGAGACGTTAACTGTCATGTTCAGTCATGTTGGAGTGAGTGAACAATTTCATTCATTCATTGAATTAATTCATAAATGAATGAATGAAGACATCAATGAATGAACAAATGAATACAGCTCAGCTTTGTTATATTTGTAACGTTTGTGGACATTCTGTAAGTCGTCTAGTGTAGAGAGACAGCTGACAGCTGTCCAACTGCCTTTCACTGAAACTCATGTAATGTTTCAGAACAGACTGAGAGTGTGGTCACTTGGGTGTGGGATGCTATGGCAGGGGAGTAACCTCATGCACAGACTCGTATTGATCCATGCAAGCCTGAGTGGATGCAGCCCATCTATGAAATGAACTGCACCCTGTCATATAGTGCTGCCCAGGAAGTCTGTCCCCACCAGGAGAGAGGGGAAGAGAACCACTACAACACACCAGTGGACTATCACAACACAGATCTAAGTGAATAACTACACACTAGCTCAACACACAGATGAATACTGACACCTCTCTCTCTCTTTCTGTCCCTCACGCGCTGTCTTTCTCTCTCTCTGTCTCTCTCTGTCTCTCTCTCTGTCTCATGTATAGATGCGCACGCGCACGCACACGCACACACACACACACACACTACCCCCTCAGCCCCCCCCCACCACCGCGTCCACATCACGCACACCCTCCCTCCCCCTAGTCACTGCAGTGCCACCTCTCCCTCCCTCTCTCTCTCTCTTCACTTTTATTCTAATGAGTTGCAACACTGATAACGAGCCTGATGATCTTCCATTGATTTGACTATCACTTGCTTGTCTGGTAATTGATCCGTAGCTGAGCCTCTGGTTAATTATATGGTCTTGGACATGGCCCCCGGCTCCGAGGGGAATCTCAAGTCCTGCAGAATAATACTTTTTATAAAGGACTCTATTACTGACGTGTGATACTCTTCTGCCTCTGCGTTTACCCTTCTTTCTCTTTTCTCTCTCCTTCCTTATTTCTCTCCCTCTTTTTTCTTTTTTTTCTTTTTCGCTCTCTCTTTCGCTCTCTCTCTCTCCCTCCCTCTGTCTCTCTATAGCTGTCTCTCTCCTCCTTCTCTCTCTCTTTTCTCGCTCTCTCTTCTCTCCCCCTCTCTTCCTCTCTTTTCTCTTTCCCTTTCTTCTCTGGCTCTCTATTTCCTCCATGGCCACTGCCATTACAAGAGAGAAGGATGGAGAGTGGGCAGTAAAGAGAGAGAGAGAAAGACAGAGCGAGGGATATTGGCAGACTCCTCTCCATCCTCCCACAAATAACAGCCATTAACAGGCCAGATCAGGAGCTGAGCCACCAGGTTGACTTGAAACACTGAGTGCCACTCGAAAAACTAAGAGACCAGCACATTTACAGAGAGAGGGGGATGTGTGTGTGTGTGCGCCTGTGTGTGTGGTTATGTGTGCATGTGTGTGTGTGTGTGTGTGTGTGTGAATGAGAGAGAGAAAGACCGAGTGAGAGATGTGTATGGAGGGTAGAAAGGAGCGTCGGCCATTGAATTGTCACTTAATGTAATTAGCGTGATGCTCCTGCCGTGTGTGCGTTACCTTTTCACAGTGTGGTTAAAAGCAGAGCATGACACACTAATGGAAAGGGAACACCGACTCCCTTTACCACGCGGCTCAGACTGCCTGTGGCTTTTGTAGAGGCCACCACGCGTTTATGCTTCAAGACAAAACGCAGACAGAGAGGGAGAGTGGAAGAAAGGGAGGGGGAGCAAGAGAGAGGGAAAGGGAGGGGGGAAGGAGAGAGAGAGGGATGGAAAGAAAGAGGGAAAGAGAAAAGTGAGAACATGAGGGAGAGAGATGACAAGAGAAAGATACAATAATCCAAATAAAGGTGAAAGACAAAAAGAGGAATTTTAAGTTCCTGTAACCATTTTGTCTCCCTCTTCCCCCTCCTCGTCGTCTGCTCCAAAATTCTCCATTTTACCAATTGGAGGTAAATGCTACAGTGCTAATCTCCTGTAAAGGTTAGCCCAGTGCCGTCATTAGCACTGCACAGAGGCTTTTAACCGACAGACAGGCAGCCGCCGTCTCCTACAATTTGCCACAAAATCCGAAGTGGCTTTATACATCAGAAGCCATTTAATTTAACGGAGGAGATGAGTTAATTCTCTTTCTCTTCCTCTCTCTTTATCCCTCGCTTCTCAAAGATCACAGTGACATCTCCCTCGCCACCGCGGTCCGGGGATCACAGTATGTCCTTTTTTCTCTGATGATGGAGGGATGATAAAAGGAGGTAGAGCGGAAGATAGGAGCTGTAATAGAGGGGGGAAATGTCACTGCATTGTTCTAGTGATTTAGAAGTAGAGAGCATTCTCTTTATTTTTTCTGTTTTCTCTCTGTCTCTTTATAGAGCTCTCTCTCTCTCTCTCTCTGTCTCTTTATAGAGCTCTCTCTCTCTCTGTTTCTCTCCGTCTGTCTCTCTATTGTGCACTCTCCTCTCTCTCCAAATCTCTGTCGCTCTCTCTCTTTCTGTCTCTCTAGTGCTCTCTCTCTCGTCCTCTCTCTCTCTCTAAATCGCTCTGTCGCTCTCTCTCTCTCACTCTCTCTCTCGCTCTCTAGCTCTCTCTCTCTGTCTCTATATTTCTCTCTCTCTTTCAGTCTCTCTCTCTCTCTTTCAGTCTCTCTATTTCTCTCTCTCTGCTCTCTTACTCTCTCTCTTTCAGCTTTCAGTCTCTCTCTCCTCTCTCTCTCTCTTTCAGTCTCTCTCTCTCTCTCTCTTTCTCTCGCTCTCTCTCTCTTTCAGTCTCTCTCCTCCTCTCTCTCTCTCTCTTTCTCTCTCTTTCTCTCTCTCTCTCTCTTTAAGTCTCTCTCCTCTCCTTCTCTCTTTCTCTCTCTCCCTCCTCTCTCTCTCTGTCTCTCTCTCTCTCTCTCTCTCTCTCTCTCTCTCTCTCTCTCTCTCTCTCTCTCTCCTCCCGCTTTCTCTGTATTCCCATACCTTTGTGGGGCTGTGCTGCTGTGGGGACCAATTTGGCTCAAATGGAGCCTCTTCCTCATTTTTTTCCTTAATTAAAATCTGAAAGCATCCACACGGGGTTACCCTGTGTGTGTGTGTGCGTGTGTGTGTGTGTGTGTGTGCGTGTGTGTGTGCGTGTGTGTGTGTGTGTGTGTGTGTGTGTGTGTGTGTGTGTGTGTGTGTGTGTGTGTGTGTGTGTGTGTGTGTGTGTGGCTGCCTCCTTAGTTCCATTAGTCTTATAGAGATTGGGATAAAACAGACAAAGGCTCCAGACTTTGTAATGATGCCATGTCTTCTGCACATTTTTGTGTTCTCATATCACCAAATAACTCTAGATCACAATTTATGTGTTTTTTTTTTATCAGAAAGAATACTGTGAGTGTTATGTATGAAAAAATTGATAAAGCAGACTATTTGTCTTGTTATGTATACCAAACAAAAAACTAGCTTTTACCCAAAAATATGAAGAGCTAAATGTGTTGTATTAGACAGCATAAGGAGTGTGCAGCTGTGTGTGTGTGCAGCTGTGTGTGTGTGCATGTGTGTGTGTGCGTGTGTGTGTGTGTGTGTGTGTGTGTGTGTGTGTGTGTGTGTGTGTGTGTGTGTGTGTGTGTGTGTGTGTGTGTGTGTGTGTGTGTGTGTGTGTGTGTGTGTGTGTGTGTGTGTGTGTGTGTGTGCGTCCGTGTGTGTGTGTGCATGCGTGTCTGTGTGTGTTGCGGTGAGCGGTGGAGGTCCCACAGGAGGACTAGATGCTCTGAGATGCGCTGGCCGCTCGCAGCGCAAACGGCTTCTCCAGCGACGCTAGCTCCCCAGCTCCCCTCAGTATCGAGGGGAGGAGTGTGTGTGTGTGTGTGTGGGAGCGTAAGCGCGATGTCATTGAGCGTCTCCAAAAGGAGCAGCGCAGTTGACTCAGTTGAGCCTGCGCTGGTCCTCACACACTCACTCCTCTCACATGCAAACACACACACGCTCACACACACTCAGGCATTCAGTCACACAGCTGCTGCTGCGGAGCGCGGAGGAGTTCAGAGAGACGGAGGGAGGAGAGAGAGAAGGGACAGGCAGCACCAGCAAAGAGAGAGAGAGAAGGAGGAAGAGAGAGAAGCAGGCAGGGAGGGGTGGATTGCTGCTGTCACACTTTCACACCTAACGTCTACGTTGGGATAGAGAGATTTGATGGTAAGAGAAGTTCATGTATTATTTTGATGGTTAGGTTGAATGTTTTTATACAGAGATGCATGGAACTTTTTTTATCATGTTTGCAATATTTTGCAAATGTTTCGTTTTTTTGGTTCTCGTTGATTTTGGAAGCTGGGTGCATTTAATTGATTTCATTCTGCATTCTATTTGAGTGTACTTGTGTTGCCATTTGTTATTTCTGGTTTGGAATGCTGCATGTGCATATTTTTACTTTAGATTAGATTATAGGAAGGTTTTTTTGTTGCCAAGAGTGACATTTATTTTATTTTATTAAAATTTTTACAAATTCTTGTTTTATTTTTTACAGATAACCTACTTTTTGTGTGTGTATGTATATAAGTGAGTTTGAGTGTGTGTGTTCCCGGCTTAAGAATGAGCGGGTAAGAGTTTCCAGGTTATGCATGGGTGACTTTGTTTTGCAAGTGATTTCTGGTTGAATGTGCAGTATTTCTATGTGTAACTGTGTGTGTGTGTGTGTGTGTGTGTGTGTGTGTGTGTGTGTGCGTGTGCGTGTGCGTGTTCTGAGGACAGCCCATACAAAATGACTGACAGATGGTTAAAGGCAAGAGGGCCGCTGACAAAAAAAAGAGAGACCCCTCCTTCCACATCATCTCCTCCATCCCTCCTTTCTTCTCTCCCTCCTCCCTCCCTTTACCCCCCCCCCTCGTCTCCACCTCTCCTCCTCCCTCCTTACCTTCAGCATTCTGCTCATCCTGCCCTCTCTTCCTCTCCCACTAGAAGACCCTGAGGAAATGCACCGCGCTCTCCTCCAGAATTAACTCTGCACACACTCCTCAGCGACCGGCCGCCAAGAGAAACCCTCTCACACTCCCTCTCCTCTAGAAGCTCCCTCTGTTCAAAAAGAAGAGGGGGGAAAAACGACAGCCCAACCCCCAAAATCCCAAACCCACCTTCACTGACTTTTTTTATCCCCTCCTCTCCTCCCTCCTCTCTCCCCCTCCCTCTTTCTCTAGTCCGAGGAGGCAGGGTTGGATGTGAGAGGCAGCAGCGAGGAGAGAAGCAGCCAGGCGCCCAGAGACCCGGAAAGTGAGAGGGCACCAGAGTCCACCCTGAGCGGCACCGCCAACCCCCCGACTACCACCTCTACCAGCAGCATCACCTCCAACCAGCACCACAACAACAGCGCTAGCCCCACAGCCGTCTCCAGCAGTAGCAGTAGCGGTGGCTCCAGTGGTGCCATAGGTGTTAGCATAGTTAGCCGCAGCGCTAAGGGAGCAGAGGGGAGGTCCTCCATGCAGTTCAGCACCAGACCTCCCAGTGCTGAGCCTGGCTTCATGGGGACATGGCAGCAACAGAGCACTGACCAGAGCAACCTCCTCTTCAGAATGTCCCAGCAGGTGAGTCCCCTCCCCTTCATTCAACCATCTGTTTTTCTCTCTTTTAGTGGTGATCCGTCTATTTCTTAGTTGTCATGTGTCCCGTCTGTGTGTTTATTTGAGGTATAAATACCTACCGGACTTTTTTTGACACTTGGTGTGTGTTTAGGTGTTGTGGTAGGTGCTGCTGGTGATGTGTGGGTGGGTGTGTGTGTGTGTGTGGGAGAAAGAGAGAGAGAGGGGGGAATATGTGAGTGTGTGTGGGATACTGTTTTGTTTTTGAAAGAGTTAATATTATATGGGTCGACATGATTATTCACTCATTTTTGCATTTTTCAGTCTTAATTTTTTTGTTTTATTTGCCTTGCCATTTTTTTAGGCTATTTTGTCAAATAGTAATGCTCTGCAGTTTGGGTCTGGTGTGTGAGAGAGTGTGTGTGCTTGTGAGTGTATATGCACCTGACATTGTGCACTGCACTCTTTTCCTGAAATAATGATTAAATGTTGTAATTGAATTGCATATTAGTTCCTATAAAAGACAGCATACATTTTAATGTTTACAAAAAGGGACGAAATATAAGAAGCCATGCGTTATTTCACCGGATTGTCCCTTGCCTCGTTTGGTTACGGTTGCGCTCACCCCACTCCTCCTAATTTGTCTGTGCAATATAGTTCAAAAGCAGAAATTGTAGTGTTTGTGTAACCCGCGCTGATAAAGACTGTGGAAGAGTCGCCCTCTGGGTCGGGCTAATTGACTACATGTGGTCCGCTCAGGAAGCCTCGAACACCGGCTAGAGACAGGCAGCCGTGAGTGTATAGCCAGAGCCTGGAAGAGCGATAACGGATACCTATAACTGAGGGAAGTTCACATTTCCTCCGACAACTAGCGTCCGTTATCGTTCCTGTTCACAGTCGTGTGTTTTATGACTTTGGCTTTTTTGTGAAGTATAAAATATCTCGGCGTTCAAGTTTTTAAAGGGAGTGTGGCTGTGGGGGCGTTAGGTGGTTTCCTTGGTGATGTACAGTGCGTTGAGGTAAAGGAGTAGAAAGAGAGAGGGGGAGTTGTAAAGGAGGGTAGTTAGTTAGTAATTAATCATAGTGGAACCTGTGTGTGTCTCCGTACCATGCACACGCTGTTACGTATGCGAAGGCCGCGGCAGGCAGACCTTGTGCAATCGCCAGTCTCTGCTGTGTCGAGTTTGAAAATAAACGTATTAGTGGTTATTTTATGAATCAGTCTTTTCTACTACTTTTATCACGGATGTTGTGCATATGAATATAGTTTGTTAATTGAGCAATTACTTAAAGCAATTTAAAATAAATGCGCGTTGTTTTGGGGGATTTAAACCCTGTTGCCAATATTTCCATGACTGTGTTCTCTCACCTAAATGTGTGAAATTGTTTGCTCTTATTCAGTGAAATTATTCACACGTGATTCCCTTTATTTTACCTTTCTCTAAATGTATGATGCATGTGTGGAGAATTGTCAGTGGCTGCACTTTTTTTTTCATGCACATCTGCACACCATATTGGACACGCATGATGCATCCTCTCACTTTCAGCATATGTTTTGAGCTGTGTGTATTATTAATATAAACTACAGCAAAGCTATTGACATGTCGATTGGAATAACGGAACCATATCGCACGAAGATGCTCCTGGTTCGCTCTCATTTGTCCTCGCGCGGCATCTGCGTGCAGGTGGATGGGCCCCGCGCTCATACACCGAGGAGCATCCAGCATCTGCTGGGACTCACGTTTCGCAATCCCCCTTTTTACAAATGCGCGCCGTTGTTTCAATATAATCAGCTGTGGGACTCGTTGTTATTTATCCTCCCTCGCAACACTTAGAAGGCATCTTTCCATGTTTAGTAGGCATGACAAAAATTCTCCAAAGAAGCCTCACCTTGACAGACTGCCTTATTGGAATCTAACCGATAACGACTTTGTGTTTGCCGAGCCGCGCGCGCCTTAGGGTATTGGGAGAAATGAGTGTTATGGGGGCTCGTGTTTCAAATCCTCCTCCCTTTAAAGATCAGCTAAGTGACATGAGTCATGGGTGCGTTTTATCGGTGTTAGGGCAAATTATTTCAATGCAATCGATTGAGACGCAAAGCAGGAGCAGTATGTGTTGATGTGAGTGAGGGCATGTTGTTTACGGGTGTTGGTTGTGATTTTGCAGCGAAGAATCCACTCTCAAACCATTTGATATCCTCTGAATTGATACATTCACTGCAAAGTAGCCTACCTGTACAAGTCATTAGGGAACATACAATAATTACGTGTTCGTGTATGATTACATTTTCTTTTTTCAATTCTTATTTTCAGTTATAGAATAGCATGCATATGTTCAAACACAATTTACAGCAGGTGTGCAATTGTATTGCCAAGGAATGTCATCTAAAAAGAAACCAAAACAATTATCTAAATTACCATAGAATGAATTGTAAAAACAACAATTTAACCTGGTTGGATATTTGTTGTTTTTTGATATATTTAATTTATAAAATTTGCAACCTCAACGTCACACTATGTCAACACCTGCTTCTCATATTAGAAGTGTATTTTTACGACTAGTAATGTGCTAATTCGATGCAATCAAATCAAAATAGGAAGTGCATGTCAATTAAATGCATACATTTCCTTTTGCATGAGTGCAAATAGAGAGACAAGCAAACAGAGAGAGACATGGTTTTAATTTTGTTTAGATATCGTATGTCTTTTTCAATCAGGCTACCTTTTAAACATAAGTATAAGAAACGAAATCGAAAATGCAGAAACCATGAATGGCAAAAAATTGATTGGGAAAGGCCTGGCATGTTTCGCATCGTTTCTCCAGACTTCTAGTAAGAATAATTTCATTTTTAGATTCTCAGTTTTTTTCCTTGACTGCCATCTTTTCATGGTCGAATACATTCCATGCAAATCCAACCGTTATAATGCTTGTAATTGAAGTAAATTATTAAGAATTACAACGAAGATTACGCCTATACAATATATAAAATGGAATATAGGCCTATCTCCTCTCTATTGCCTATCGCCTGGCTTTTGGTTTTTATTTTTGTCTGTTGGTGATAAGAGGATTTATAAACATAGCCTTATATTAAATTATCTGCAAAAGCAGATATACGAGTTAAATCAATAAAATAGACTCAACGAATTGTCAAATAATTGCATCTGCTTTCTTTATATTTAGGAATATGCGGATCATTTTATGTATAATCGGCAGGGAAATTATTATCATATTTCGTTACGTAAACTCCCCATAAATTATGTTAAACTATCTTTTTAAGCCTTCCAAAGCATTACGGTGTAATAATATTTTGACGTCGTAATTGAGTACTTTGTTTTGGGTACATGCATGGATATTAATATCGACCTTTGCAAGTTAAACAGTCCACAGTTAAGTGATATCACTGCGCCTCTAATTGGTCCATCACTAGTAGGCTAATTCCCCCTCAATAAACCAACATTAAGACATGTCCTTTTATTTCCCCTTGCGCTTCAAAGGCGGAGGGTTGTGGAACAACTCAAGGATTACTTAGGGCTCGTAAAATGTTTCCGCGGTGCACCTCTTCTGTGAGGGTCTAATGCCAGTCAGGCGAAGGAAGATCCCGAGAAAATGTTGAAGAAATAGGGCCGGTACCCATACAGCGTCAAGGTATGTTTTCAATCTAAATCTCTGCTCTTAATTAGCTCGCCCTTCTAAATTCTTCCCTTCTCTTCTGCAAGGCGGGTGCTGTAACGCGGCTTCCTCTGAAGTGCGACAGGTCGACTATGGGCCGAGACCTTACGGACGAGGTACAGTCGCTTCTATAGCTTGACATGTTTCTCCTATCTCCTCAGTATTGTTACAGCATCTGAGATGCAGGCATGCAGCGGTATTTGATCCCAATACAAGCAATAGGTGGATTAACACATCAGAAATGTTAGTGGAAAATATAAACTATAGTAATTATATAGGTTATTATTATACCTAATATATGTTAATAATGGGCCAAGCATGAACACAATGGTATAATAATAATACTCTATTGTATTATTTTTTTGCTATTAAAATAGTTCAGCAATTTTCTAAATATGCCATTATACTTTATTACTGTTATTATTGTTGAGTGTTATTTCATGTTTGAAATGCCAGGTGCATGGCCTATAGCAGAGGATTCTAGCAGAACTCATGGCCTATAGCAGAGGATTCTAGCAGAACTCATGGCCTATAGCAGAGGATTCTAGCAGAACTCATGGCCTATAGCAGAGGATTCTAGCAGAACTCATGGCCTATAGCAGAGGATTCTAGCAGAACTCATGGCCTATAGCAGAGGATTCTAGCAGAACTCATGGCCTATAGCAGAGGATTCTAGCAGAACTCATGGCCTATAGCAGAGGATTCTAGCAGAACTCATGGCCTATAGCAGAGGATTCTAGCAGAACTCGTGGCCTATAGCAGAGGATTCTAGCAGAACTCATGGCCTATAGCAGAGGATTCTAGCAGAACTCATGGCCTATAGCAGAGGATTCTAGCAGAACTCATGGCCTATAGCAGAGGATTCTAGCAGAACTCATGGCCTATAGCAGAGGATTCTAGCAGAACTCGTGGCCTATTGCAGAGGATTCTAGCAGAACTCATGGCCTATAGCAGAGGATTCTAGCAGAACTCATGGCCTATAGCAGAGGATTCTAGCAGAACTCGTGGCCTATAGCAGAGGATTCTAGCAGAACTCATGGCCTATAGAAGAGGATTCTAGCAGAACTCACGGCCTATAGCAGAGGATTCTAGCAGAACTCGTGGCCTATAGCAGAGGATTCTAGCAGAACTCATGGCCTATAGCAGAGGATTCTAGCAGAACTCACGGCCTATAGCAGAGGATTCTAGCAGAACTCACGGCCTATAGCAGAGGATTCTAGCAGAACTCATGGCCTATAGCAGAGGATTCTAGCAGAACTCATGGCCTATAGCAGAGGATTCTAGCAGAACTCATGGCCTATAGCAGAGGATTCTAGCAGAACTCTGTAATAGTTCTATTGTATTTATTTCCCCTAACCACTTTGTGAATAATTCGCAGTTCTAAGATTTTAAACATCTTTAAATTCATGCGTTATCATTTTCTCTGAACTACGATTACTATAAGCCTATATAAATGGATTTGTCATGTTGGTGACATTTTAACATTGTAATGGATTTACTCTGCATGTCCTGCACTCAAGCAGAATGAACTACACATATTTGAATTAGGAAAATATACACGATGCAAAAGCAAATCAGACAATGCAATAATGTCACATATATTTCAAACATGAGTTGTAAGAAGGGTATATGTTCCGAAGATGTGTACAGAGAGGACTGTGTATAGAGTACGGTGGTTGACACTGCAGTCAGGAGATATAGCAGGGCAGGCATGGAGCTGTCTGTCTGGTTCATGTCAATACATTGACTGCTTAGATGGACTGCTTTACAGCGAGGTCATTACCTAACTATCGATTATATCTGCTGTATTCTCTTCAACCAATACCTCTCCATTTCTGTACCACACAGTCTCTCCTTATTGCTGTCATTTTAGTTATACACATATCTGCCTGTATAATCTGTATATCTATCATTTTCAAGTGATTCTATATTTTCTAATGTAAGATAAATATTTATATAACATCTGTACACGTGCAACCGTTTTGTTATTTCATGTAGTTTTACCCCATCAACTGAAATCTGCATTCATGGAGTGTAGGCTATTACACCTGCCCTGCTATAGGCTGTATGCATCTGAATGTAAACCCTGCTATAGGCTGTATGTATCTGAATGTAAACCCTGCTATAGGCTGTATGCATCTGAATGTAAACCCTGCTATAGGCTGTATGCATCTGAATGTAAACCCTGCTATAGGCTGTATGCATCTGAATGTAAACCCTGCTATAGGCTGTATGCATCTGAATGTAAACCCTGCTATAGGCTGTATGCATCTGAATGTAAACCCTGCTATAGGCTGTATGCATCTGAATGTAAACCCTGCTATATGCTGTATGTATCTGAATGTAAACCCTGCTATAGGCTGTATGTATCTGAATGTAAACCCTGCTATAGGCTGTATGCATCTGAATGTAAACCCTGCTATAGGCTGTATGTATCTGAATGTAAACCCTGCTATAGTAATATCTCTCCCTATAGGCATGGCAGACATCATATTAGATGAATAGCAGTACATCTCCTAGTTAGTTTTGTCTAAGTCAATAATGGACTTAATGTCATCCTCTTCAGTGTAGATCAGAGGGGCCTTAATTCACCTATTAACATACTGCTACACTTACGGCTGCTTCACGCTCGGTGTGTGTGTGTGTGTGTGTGTGTGTGTGTGTGTGTGTGTGTGTGTGTGTGTGTGTGTGTGTGTGTGTGTGTGTGTGTGTGAGTATTTCTGAGGGAGAGGTGCTTTTTTTCCCCCTCTTCGGTTCATCGCTGTGCTATTTCATGCAATAGTATGTTAGTGTGTGTGTTTGTGTGTGAATAAGTATTTCTGAGGGAGGGGTGTTTTCCCCCGTTCAGTTCATCGCTGTGCTGTTGCATGCAAGAATATGTTTGTGTGTGTTTGTGTTATTATTTTTTTTATGAGAGCGAGAGAGAAAGTGGGCTAATTTTCTAGGAGAGAGTGTCGTGCTTTGTTTTCCCCTCAGAGGATATATTGCCTGTGTGCTGGCTGTGTTTAACGGGCTGTTTTCCCTCCTCTGCCGAGGCCTGTTGCATGTGTGTGTTTCTGCCTGCGTGTCTGATACTAGAATATTTTCAGTGTCTTTTATTCCTGAGGGTTGTGTGACTACACCATACTCTGCATCTCTGATGGGCTGCACGACCACAGATACCATCATGTGTATGAGGTGTTTTCCCTTCTTATCTTTTGCATATGTTCAAGTACCTGTAGTACCAGTGAGTATGTCAGGGAAAGAGTGCTGTTTTTCTCTCTCTGTACAGGGCTGGCTCTGTTTCTGGCTCCATGTGTGTGCGGGTGCGAGCTGATGTGTGTGCGGGTCTTGGCTGGAGGAGACGAGAGGTGAAAGAGGATATGTGGAGGAAACGCCATGCCACCTCTCTCTTTCTATGTCTGTCTCTCTCTCGCACTCTCTCTCGCACTCTCTCTCGCGCTCTCTCTCGCGCTCTCTCTCTCTCGCGCTCTCTCTTGCTACTGCTCTGTCTTGCTACTGCTCTCTCTCGCGCTCTCTCTCTACCTCTCTCGCTCTCTACCCCTCTCTCTCTCTCTTTCTCTCTTTGTCCCTCTCTATCTCTCTCTCTCTCTGTGTGTCTCTCTCTCTCGCTCGCTCTCCCTCTTTTTCTCTCTCTCTCAGCACTAATACCAGCCCCTAAGCCCTGGGGTCCACCCTCCCTCCCTCCCTCCCCCTTAGTACACTAGATGAGTAAGGTAGTCCTATCACCGGGGAAGTGGCCATAGAGGAAGGGGACACTGCGTCATTGGCCCAAAGGAGGGGGACCGCTTTGGGTGTAACACAGGAAGTCCCAGTTACAGGGTCACTGTTTTCAAAGGGACAGAGGAAATGGCCCAGTCCAAGGCAATGCCTACCCAGTCACAATGAGTGAGTGAGTGTATCCTAGCTGAGCGGTGGAAGTGGTGCTGAGTGGCTGGGTGTTACTGTGTGGTCGGTCCTTATCAGGTTTGGATGGACTGTAGCTCTGTAGTGTTTTCATTGGCACCGTCCTCTCTGGGCTGGGAACCGGAGAGAGGGATCTTACCTACAGCTAATGAAGCCTGGAGGCTACTTTCTGTCTGACCTCTTCCTCGTTTCTCCTCTGTTCCCGAGCCCTGGTCCTTCCGTAACCCCGTTTCTCCTCTGTTCCCGAGCCCTGGTCCTTCCGTAACTCCGTTTCTCCTCTGTTCCCGAGCCCTGGTCCTTCCGTAACCCCGTTTCTCCTCTGTTCCCGAGCCCTGGTCCTTCCGTAACCCCGTTTCTCCTCTGTTCCCGAGCCCTGGTCCTTCCGTAACCCCGTTTTTCCTCTGTTCCCGAGCCCTGGTCCTTCCGTAACCCCATTTCTCCTCTGTTCCCGAGACCTGGTTCTTCCGTAACTCCGTTTCTCCTCTGTTCCCGAGCCCTGGTCCTTCCGTAACCCCGTTTCTACTCTGTTCCCGAGCCCTGGTCCTTCCGTAACCTCGTTTCTCCTCTGTTCCCGAGCCCTGGTCCTTCCGTAACCCCGTTTCTACTCACTCTGCCCTCCCGCCGGGCCCCAAGCCTGGGGGTCCCTGCTGGCCTTCTCTTTCTGGCTGTCACCCCTCTTCAACCACTGTTAATTACACTGTGGGATCTGGATAATTAGGGTCTGGGATGATGGGGGGGGGGCTAGTAGACTGCTCTAAGATAGCGGTCTCTCTCTCTCTCGCTTTCTTTCTCTCTCTCTCTCTCTCCATTGGTGTTGTTAGATTGGCTTGTTGGGAGTGTCAGTGAGAGTGTGTATAGTGGAGAAGTGCAGAAGGTGTAGGGGTGTGTTTAACTACGTCAGTTACTGCGCCTCGGTTTTTCCTCCAGTATGGTCATGTTATTTCTGGACGAGAGCAGAGACGTGGTAGACTCTGAGGTGAGAGGAGGAGAGAAGACCAAAGATGTGTGTGTGTGTGTGTGTGTGTGTGTGTGTGTGTGTGTGTGTGTGTGTGTGTGTGTGTGTGTGTGTGTGTGTGTGTGTGTGTGTGTGTGTGTGTGTGTGTGTGTGTGTGTGTGTGTGTGTGTGTGTGTGTGTGTAAGGTGGATGTGGACCACTTGTACGTTTACCGTGTGTGTGTCTGCGCGCCCAAGTTTGTGGTTTAGATGGCATGTAGAGTTTAGGGGAGTTTAGGAGAGGGAAGACGCACAAGGTGCCATTCATTCTACGGACACCACGTATTTATCTAAGCGTCAGGCATGAAGATATGACGTCCAAACCAATTTTTGCTTTGAACTTTTTTCAACTCGCACGTTAAAAATAATTCACACTGTGGACATTTAATTTAGAGCCCCCTTTTTCCTTTTAATCAGAATATGAATTAATTTGGTTATTTAATTTGCTGCGGTTATGCCATTTAATAAACATTTGTCAGTGTAGTTTGTAGTAGTTTCTGTTTCAACTGTATATTTTAATATTCATGATTTAAATTCCCTCAATCTCCCTATTTTTGCGAGGCAGACTTGGAATATTAAAATGCTCTGGAGATCCTTCAATGTTCTCATTGTGTTGCAGACTCTCTAAGATATTCTGTTTTGTCACATCGTCAATTTCTAGTGAATTATTTTCCTACTGTCGGGAGACATTCTTCATATTTTAAAACGTCGATCTCTTGTTTGATAAAAATGCATGAATCAAACTCAGATATTTTTATTGTATTACCAGTTTATAACCGTAGAGATGAATCATTTGTATAATAATTTGTATTTACAATGATCTGATGAAAATAACTAAGCCTAACTAAGTCTTCCCTGAGTTCGAGGGGTTATGGGATGGACATTAAAAACATCACCCAGAGTTTTCCAGCCAAGTCACAGCATGTGATCTCATTTGGATTTGATACTCAGCCTTGCATAAGACGCAGAGCTGTGACATGAAGCATGTCTCACACTGA
>NC_074669.1:42572208-42577208 GCF_029448725.1 Salvelinus fontinalis
GGAGCTTTGACACCAATAGATTTATCAATAAGATTTATGGCCATTTTCCCATCTATCCGCTAACCTCGTAAATTTACAGCTTTAAACTCGTGTCACCCCGGGTCGTAGGTTACATCCGGCGAGTCTTTGAGCCTCATCGATCCTCCGCCCCACCGCATCGCCCCCAAATATGACACGATCAGAAAATAATCCGATAATGTGGTAGCGATTTGAGAGATTTTGAGTCGTCGGTGGCACGGGTAATTACAGCACGCTTAAAATGACACCACTTCCTGTCTGATTCAGAGAGAGGAGGGGATATAACCCTATCAGATGCTGAGATCAATTGATAATAGGTTTGAAATCACAGAGGTGATTAGAAATGGTCGGTCATGTTGTTAAATGCTGTCAGATCTGTTAAGAGAAGGCTAACACCTCTCAGCTTGCAAGGGAGTAATAGCATCAGCCGTAACTCCAGCCGCCGGGAAGTGTGTGTGTGTGTGTGTGTGCGTGCGTGTGTCCGTGTGTGCGTTTGTGCGTGCGTGTCGTGTAAAGTAGTGTGAGCACGCATCAAGGAAAGAGCCCCGAGGTAGCTCCTGGCATTTTATTGCAGCCACCAGACGCCTGTCACTGGTGGAAGAAAAAGAACGGGGGATGAGGAGGAGGAGAGGAGAGGGGGAGGAGATGGGAGGAGGAGGGTGGGGGCCACCACTGCTTCAAATCATGTCACGTAGCGCTAATTCATACGCCCTCATTAGAGCAAGGGAAGGGACCAGAGGGCCGGGTGTATACACACACACACACACACACACACACACACACACACACACACACACACACACACACACACACACACACACACACACACACACACACACACACACACTCCTCCCACACAGACACACAGGCATGCCCACAGCAGACGACACTCCCGCTCCAGCGCGGCAGCGGTACAGCAGGGCCAGTTTGGGGAATAGAAAATTGCTTTCTCAGGAAGGCCCCGGCCAATTAAAGGCCTGCCCGTATTGAATGTCAAGTGTTAATTTAGGCTCCACTCCTCCTCTCCATCCCTCCCTCCCCCCAACCCCCTTCAGTTTCCCATCAGTGAGGGCACTGAGGGGGAGGAGGGGAGGGGAGGGTTTCTGAGATGAGCAAATACATGTCAAGTCAAAGTTGATTGCCTGAAGGCCCCGGCGTATTATGTGTCACAGACAAGTGGCAAATGTGCCCCCCTCCCGTTCCCCTCTCACCCCTGGGGACCAGGAGGGATGGAGGGAGGGAGGGAGGGATGGGAAGGATTAACTGTACTGCAGTGATAAGAATGGGAGGTTTACATTGGGGAGGAGAGGGGAGGAAGTAGAGGACAGAGAGAGAAGAGAGGACAGGAGAGAGGACAGAAGAGAGGCGAGGCGAGGACAGGAGAGAGGAGAGAGGACAGAAGAGAGGCGAGGTCGGGGGAGAGGCGAGGCGAGGACAGGAGAGAGGAGAGAGGACAGAAGAGAGGCGAGGTCGGGGGAGAGGCGAGGACAGGAGAGAGGAGAGAGGACAGAAGAGAGGCGAGGACAGGAGAGAGGAGAGAGGACAGAAGAGAGGCGAGGTCGGGGGAGAGGCGAGGACAGGAGAGAGGAGAGAGGACAGAAGAGAGGCGAGGTCGGGGGAGAGGCGAGGACAGGAGAGAGGAGAGAGGACAGAAGAGAGGCGAGGACAGGAGAGAGGAGAGAGGACAGAAGAGAGGCGAGGTCGGGGGAGAGGCGAGGACAGGAGAGAGGAGAGAGGACAGAAGAGAGGCGAGGTCGGGGGAGAGGCGAGGACAGGAGAGAGGAGAGAGGACAGAAGAAAGGAGAGCGAAGACAGAAGAGAGGACAGAAGAGAGGAGAGCGAAGACAGAAGAGAGGACAGAAGAGAGGAGAGAGAGGACAGAAGAGAGGACATAAGAGAGGAGAGCGAAGACAGAAGAGAGGACAGAAGAGAGGAGAGCGAAGACAGAAGAGAGGACAGAAGAGAGGCGAGGTCGGGGGAGAGGCGAGGACAGGAGAGAGGAGAGAGGACAGAAGAAAGGAGAGCGAAGACAGAAGAGAGGACAGAAGAGAGGAGAGCGAAGACAGAAGAGAGGACAGACGAGAGGAGAGAGAGGACAGAAGAGAGGACAGAAGAGAGGAGAGCGAAGACAGAAGAGAGGACAGAAGAGAGGAGAGCGAAGACAGAAGAGAGGACAGAAGAGAGGAGAGCGAAGACAGAAGAGAGGACAGACGAGAGGAGAGAGAGGACAGAAGAGAGGACAGAAGAGAGGAGAGCGAAGACAGAAGAGAGGACAGAAGAGAGGAGAGCGAAGACAGAAGAGAGGACAGAAGAGAGGCGAGGTCGGGGGAGAGGTGAGGCAAGGAGAGAGGAGAGAGGACAGAAGAAAGGAGAGCGAAGACAGAAGAGAGGACAGAAGAGAGGCGAGGTCGGGGGAGAGGCGAGGAGAGGAGAGAGGAGAGAGGACAGAAGAAAGGAGAGCAAAGACAGAAGAGAGGAGAGAGGACAGAAGAAAGGAGAGCGAAGACAGAAGAGAGGACAGAAGAGAGGACAGAAGAGAGGAGAGAAGCTTGTTGGTGTTGCTATATGGGACAGTAGGTTGGCACATTCTCATAGGACAGGTTGAATTTAGTCCTCTTCCTCTGCGTGTTCTGAAGGAGCTTGTATTGAGAACAATTCAGTCAGTCAGAAAATAAAACAATTATTGACACTTGAAAATATTGCAAATATTAAGTTTGCCATTGATAAAGAAAATATGCCAGTAAGCTAAAGAATTATTGTTGACAAATCTGACTTGAAATTGTTTTACTAATCATCATTTTCAACATGTACAGTACCAGTCAAAAGTTTGGACACACCTACTCATTCCAGGGTTTTTCTTTATGAAATAAAATATATGGAATCATGTAGTGTAAAATATATTTTATATTTAAGATTCTTCAAAGTTGCCACCCTTTGCCTTGATGACGGCTTTGCACACTCTTGGCACAGCATATTTTATGACATTACATTAGATACAGTTGTGTGTTCAGCCAGGCCTTATAGACATGGGCTGAAATGGAAGGAGAGTTGTGTGTGAGGCCTTATAGACATGGGCTGAAATGGAAGGAGAGTTGTGTGTGAGGCCAGGCCTTATAGACATGGGCTGAAATGGAAGGAGAGTTGTGTGTGAGGCCTTATAGACATGGGCTGAAATGGAAGGAGAGTTGTGTGTGAGGCCTTATAGACATGGGCTGAAATGAAAGGAGAGTTGTGTGTGAGGCCTTATAGACATGGGCTGAAATGGAAGGAGAGTTGTGTGTGAGGCCAGGCCTTATAGACATGGGCTGAAATGGAAGGAGAGTTGTGTGTGAGGCCTTATAGACATGGGCTGAAATGGAAGGAGAGTTGTGTGTGAGGCCTTATAGACATGGGCTGAAATGGAAGGAGAGTTGTGTGTGAGGCCAGGCCTTATAGACATGGGCTGAAATGGAAGGAGAGTTGTGTGTGAGGCCTTATAGACATGGGCTGAAATGGAAGGAGAGTTGTGTGTGAGGCCTTATAGACATGGGCTGAAATGGAAGGAGAGTTGTGTGTGAGGTCTTATAGACATGGGCTGAAATGGAAGGAGAGTTGTGTGTGAGGCCTTATAGACATGGGCTGAAATGGAAGGAGAGTTGTGTGTGAGGCCAGGCCTTATAGACATGGGCTGAAATGGAAGGAGAGTTGTGTGTGAGGCCTTATAGACATGGGCTGAAATGGAAGGAGAGTTGTGTGTGAGGCCAGGCCTTATAGACATGGGCTGAAATGGAAGGAGAGTTGTGTGTGAGGCCAGGTCTTATAGACATGGGCTGAAATGGAAGGAGAGTTGTGTGTGAGGCCTTATAGACATGGGCTGAAATGGAAGGAGAGTTGTGTGTGAGGCCAGGCCTTATAGACATGGGCTGAAATGGAAGGAGAGTTGTGTGTGAGGCCAGGTCTTATAGACATGGGCTGAAATGGAAGGAGAGTTGTGTGTGAGGCCTTATAGACATGGGCTGAAATGGAAGGAGAGTTGTGTGTGAGGCCTTATAGACATGGGCTGAAATGGAAGGAGAGTTGTGTGTGAGGCCTTATAGACATGGGCTGAAATGGAAGGAGAGTTGTGTGTGAGGCCAGGTCTTATAGACATGGGCTGAAATGGAAGGAGAGTTGTGTGTGAGGCCTTATAGACATGGGCTGAAATGGAAGGAGAGTTGTGTGTGAGGCCTTATAGACATGGGCTGAAATGGAAGGAGAGTTGTGTGTGAGGCCTTATAGACATGGGCTGAAATGGAAGGAGAGTTGTGTGTGAGGCCTTATAGACATGGGCTGAAATGGAAGGAGAGTTGTGTGTGAGGCCTTATAGACATGGGCTGAAATGGAAGGAGAGTTGTGTGTGAGGCCTTATAGACATGGGCTGAAATGGAAGGAGAGTTGTGTGTGAGGCCTTATAGACATGGGCTGAAATGGAAGGAGAGTTGTGTGTGAGGCCTTATAGACATGGGCTGAAATGGAAGGAGAGTTGTGTGTGAGGCCAGGCCTTATAGACATGGGCTGAAATGGAAGGAGAGTTGTGTGTGAGGCCAGGCCTTATAGACATGGGCTGAAATGGAAGGAGAGTTGTGTGTGAGGCCTTATAGACATGGGCTGAAATGAAAGGAGAGTTGTGTGTGAGGCCTTATAGACATGGGCTGAAATGGAAGGAGAGTTGTGTGTGAGGCCTTATAGACATGGGCTGAAATGGAAGGAGAGTTGTGTGTGAGGCCAGGCCTTATAGACATGGGCTGAAATGGAAGGAGAGTTGTGTGTGAGGCCAGGCCTTATAGACATGGGCTGAAATGGAAGGAGAGTTGTGTGTGAGGCCAGGCCTTATAGACATGGGCTGAAATGGAAGGAGAGTTGTGTGTGAGGCCTTATAGACATGGGCTGAAATGAAAGGAGAGTTGTGTGTGAGGCCTTATAGACATGGGCTGAAATGGAAGGAGAGTTGTGTGTGAGGCCTT
>NC_074669.1:42582208-42597758 GCF_029448725.1 Salvelinus fontinalis
CTTTCTCTCCCTCTGTTTTCTGTGGATGATGAATGTAGGAAGTCAGACGTCTGACACAGATGGATCATGTCTGTGTACGGAGAGATAGAGGTAGAGATGAACACATTACTGTCCCTTAATGTGGACAACCCCAGACCGCCAGACACATGCAGGCACACACACACACACACACACACACACACACACACACACACACACACACACACACACACACACACACACACACACACACACACACACACACACACACACACACACACACACACACACACGCTGATGCGTCTAGCCAGTTCAGAGTAGGGATTGTACTCCTCAAGTGGCATTGATTTGTTAAAGTGCTGAATTAGCAAGAGCTGCCCAGCTGCCGTCTCCTCCTCTCTCTCTCTCTCTCTCTGTATGGTGCTGCGGTGGGCCCATTTTCTCTCTAACAACTCTTCTGCCTCTCTCTCTCTCACACACACACCCTTACAACATACGCACACACACCCTGACAACACACAGACAAGCCTCAGCTGCGACCCAAGCTCACCCGCCCTGCACATCGCCATAATGTAAGTCACACACACACCAAACCTACCACAAACTTGACACAACACACCTAACCTTCCATAAACCTGACACAACACACTAAACCTTCCACAAACCTGACACAAACACACCAAGCCTCCCACAAACCTGACACAAACACACCAAACTTTCCATAAACCTGACACAACACACCAAACCTCCCAAAAACCTGACACAAACACACCAAGCCTCCCACAAACCTGACACAAACACTATTTTAACAGGAAGCAACTCCACTCCTGAGATCTCCACTCCTGAGATCTCCTCCACTCCTGAGTGGCCAATATAATTCAGGACCCCTAGGAATGCATCTCAGGGCTGCCCTGGCATTTGCCTGCTTCATTCCTCCAGCTGAGAAGTCTCAACATAGCAGCAGTTGGCCTCTCTCCTCTCTCGTCCTGAGTGTGGCCCTGCTTTATTAGCCAGACAAAGTGTGTGTGTGTCTGTGTCTGTCTATGACCGTGTGCTAGCCAGCCAAAAAAGTGTTCCACAGCCCCAGCTCCCAAGGTTCCTAGACAGGACGGGGCGGCGGAGGGGAGAGGAAGGGGGGGACGGATTTAATGGCTGCACATACAGTAGGGTAATATCCCGAGCAGAGCTTGGCCTGCTCAGTGTAGGCCCACACACAGTGACATGGACCCGTGCTGTTAGCTCTGCTACCATGGCACACCTACCTACCTACCGCTCCAACACTGGATGGCTTTCACTCTGTCTCATACGTCTAACAAGGACTTGTTGCAATGCTTTCAACTGTAATTCGCTTCAGTCAGTCGTAATAGACGGATGCTATGTCATTCATTTCCAGTTGATTTAAAGGCAGTGTTGAGGGAAAGTTCAGAGTTGATGTAGTGTAGTGGTATGGAGGCTAGAGCTGTAGTTATCGCTAGATTAGACCTGTGTTTTGTCATGATTCGGTGGCCCATCATGTGTTCTGGGCGGTAGATTACAGTGTGTTCTGGGTGGTAGACTACAGTGTGTTCTGTGTCGTAGACTACAGTGTGTTCTGGGTGGTAGACTACAGTGTGTTCTGTGTCGTAGACTACCGTGTGTTCTGGGTGGTAGTCTACAGTGTGTTCTGTGTCGTAGACTACAGTGTGTTCTGGGTGGTAGACTACAGTGTGTTCTGGGTGGTAGACTACAGTGTGTTCTGGGTGGTAGATTACAGTGTGTTCTGGGTGGTAGATTACAGTGTGTTCTGGGTGGTATTCTACAGTGTGTTCTGGGTGGTAGACTACAGTGTGTTCTGGGTGGTAGATTACAGTGTGTTCTGGGTGGTATTCTACAGTGTGTTCTGGGTGGTAGATTACAGTGTGTTCTGGGTGGTATTCTACAGTGTGTTCTGGGTGGTAGACTACCGTGTGTTCTGGGTGGTAGACTACCGTGTGTTTTGGGTGGTAGATTACAGTGTGTTCTGGGTGGTATTCTACAGTGTGTTCTGGGTGGTAGACTACAGTGTGTTCTGGGTGGTAGACTACCGTGGGTTCTGGGTGGTAGATTACAGTGTGTTCTGGGTGGTAGACTACAGTGTGTTCTGGGTGGTAGTCTACAGTGTGTTCTGTGTGGTAGACTACAGTGTGTTCTGGGTGGTAGATTACAGTGTGTTCTGGGTGGTAGATTACAGTGTGTTCTGGGTGGTAGACTACAGTGTGTTCTGGGTGGTAGATTGCAGTGTGTTCTGGGTGGTAGACTACAGTGTGTTCTGGGTGGTAGACTACCGTGTGTTCTGGGTGGTATTCTACAGTGTGTTCTGGGTGGTATTCTACAGTGTGTTCTGGGTGGTAGATTACAGTGTGTTCTGGGTGGTAGACTACAGTGTGTTCTGGGTGGTATTCTACAGTGTGTTCTGGGTGGTAGACTACCGTGTGTTCTGGGTGGTAGACTACCGTGTGTTCTGGGTGGTAGACTACAGTGTGTTCTGGGTGGTAGACTACAGTGTATTCTGGGTGGTAGACTACAGTGTGTTCTGGGTGGTAGACTACCGTGTGTTCTGGGTGGTAGACTACAGTGTGTTCTGGGTGGTAGACTACCGTGTGTTCTGGGTGGTAGACTACAGTGTGTTCTGGGTGGTAGACTACAGTGTGTTCTGGGTGGTAGACTACAGTGTGTTCTGGGTGGTAGACTACTGTGTGTTCTGGGTGGTAGACTACAGTGTGTTCTGGGTGGTAGATTACAGTGTGTTCTGTGTGGTAGACTACAGTGTGTTCTGGGTGGTAGACTACAGTGTGTTCTGGGTGGTAGACTACCGTGTGTTCTGGGTGGTAGACTACAGTGTGTTCTGAGTGGTAGACTACAGTGTGTTCTGGGTGGTAGACTACAGTGTGTTCTGAGTGGTAGACTACCGTGTGTTCTGGGTGGTATTCTACCGTGTGTTCTGGGTGGTAGCCTACAGTGTGTTCTGGGTGGTAGACTACAGTGTGTTCTGGGTGGTAGACTACAGTGTGTTCTGGGTGGTAGACTACAGTGTGTTCTGGGTGGTAGACTACCGTGTGTTCTGGGTGGTAGACTACAGTGTGTTCTGGGTGGTAGATTACAGTGTGTTCTGGGTGGTAGATTACAGTGTGTTCTGGGTGGTATTCTACAGTGTGTTCTGGGTGGTATTCTACAGTGTGTTCTGGGTGGTATTCTACAGTGTGTTCTGGGTGGTAGACTACAGTGTGTTCTGGGTGGTTGACTACCGTGTGTTCTGGGTGGTAGATTACAGTGTGTTCTGGGTGGTAGACTACCGTGTGTTCTGGGTGGTAGACTACAGTGTGTTCTGGGTGGTAGATTACAATGTGTTCTGGGTGGTAGACTACAGTGTGATCTGGGTGGTAGACTACAGTGTGTTCTGGGTGGTAGACTACAGTGTGTTCTGGGTGGTAGATTACAGTGTGTTCTGGGTGGTAGATTACAGTGTGTTCTGGGTGGTAGATTACAGTGTGTTCTGTGTGGTAGACTACAGTGTGTTCTGGGTGGTAGATTACAGTGTGTTCTGGGTGGTAGTCTACAGTGTGTTCTGTGTCGTAGATTACAGTGTGTTCTGGGTGGTAGACTACTGTGTGTTCTGGGTGGTAGACTACAGTGTGTTCTGGGTGGTAGATTACAGTGTGTTCTGGGTGGTAGACTACAGTGTGTTCTGGGTGGTAGACTACAGTGTGTTCTGAGTGGTAGACTACTGTGTGTTCTGGGTGGTAGACTACAGTGTGTTCTGAGTGGTAGACTACAGTGTGTTCTGGGTGGTAGACAACAGTGTGTTCTGAGTGGTAGACTACCGTGTGTTCTGGGTGGTATTCTACCGTGTGTTCTGGGTGGTAGCCTACAGTGTGTTCTGGATGGTAGACTACAGTGTGTTCTGGGTGGTAGACTACAGTGTGTTCTGGGTGGTAGACTACAGTGTGTTCTGGGTGGTAGACTACAGTGTGTTCTGGGTGGTAGACTACCGTGTGTTCTGGGTGGTAGACTACAGTGTGTTCTGGGTGGTAGATTACAGTGTGTTCTGGGTGGTAGATTACAGTGTGTTCTGGGTGGTATTCTACAGTGTGTTCTGGGTGGTATTCTACTGTGTGTTCTGGGTGGTAGACTACAGTGTGTTCTGGGTGGTTGACTACCGTGTTGTCTTGGTGGTAGATTACAGTGTGTTCTGGGTGGTAGACTACCGTGTGTTTTGGGTGGTAGACTACAGTGTGTTCTGGGTGGTAGATTACAATGTGTTCTGGGTGGTAGATTACAGTGTGATCTGGGTGGTAGACTACAGTGTGTTCTGGGTGGTAGACTACAGTGTGTTCTGGGTGGTAGATTACAGTGTGTTCTGGGTGGTAGATTACAGTGTGTTCTGGGTGGTAGATTACAGTGTGTTCTGTGTGGTAGACTACAGTGTGTTCTGGGTGGTAGATTACAGTGTGTTCTGGGTGGTAGTCTACAGTGTGTTCTGTGTCGTAGATTACAGTGTGTTCTGGGTGGTATTCTACAGTGTGTTCTGGGTGGTAGATTACAGTGTGTTCTGGGTGGTAGTCTACAGTGTGTTCTGTGTCGTAGACTACAGTGTGTTCTGTGTGGTAGATTACAGTGTGTTCTGGGTGGTAGACTACAGTGTGTTCTGTGTGGTAGACTACAGTGTGTTCTGGGTGGTAGACTACCGTGTGTTCTGGGTGGTAGTCTACAGTGTGTTCTGTGTCGTAGACTACAGTGTGTTCTGGGTGGTAGACTACAGTGTGTTCTGTGTGGTAGACTACCGTGTGTTCTGGGTGGTAGTCTACAGTGTGTTCTGTGTGGTAGACTACAGTGTGTTCTGGGTGGTAGATTACAGTGTGTTCTGTGTCGTAGACTACAGTGTGTTCTGTGTGTGTTCCAGTCAAGGCCACATGCCAACAGTTGCAGATGTGTCAGTGTCTGCTTCATTATCAACATACTGAGCTGTGTGTGTGTGTGTGTGTCAGAGTCTGAAGAGGCTGTCCCTCTCTCTGTGATCCAACCCAAACAGCTCCCATCTGGTGACCAACGCCTGACCTGCACTGCGTCCCACACACACACACATACACACACACACTGGCCCGTTCCAAGTGATGAGTGAGCATCCCCCCAGACCCCCCTTCAGTCCTCAAAAGCTCCTGTCTCCCAGCCCACCATTGCACCCCTCTCCTCCTAGACCTTCCCCATGTCCCTCCCCACACCACACATGATTGGTCGATGAAAGGTTGATTGGCGCTCCATCCGTCCACAGCTCTCGTAAAACGGTCAATAAAGCCCCAATCCTGGGCTGGACAGACCTAATAGAAAAACACCTAGGAGGAAAAAGAGAGCAGGCCAGAACGGCCCTCCAGCCCAGAATAAGCATCTCTCCCTGCTACATTAATAACAAGCCACATTGCTCTCTCACTCACACTCTCTCTCGCTCGCGCTCCCTCTCTCCTGTGTGTCTGTCTCTCTCTCTCTCTCGCTCTCTCTCACTCTCCCTCTCTCATGTGTGTCTCTCTCTCTTGCTCTCTCTCTCTCTCTTTCTCCTGTCTCTCTCTCTCTCTCTCTTGCTCTATCTCTCGCTCTCTCTCACTCTCCCTCTCTCCTGTGTGTCTCTCTCTCTCTTGCTCTCTCTCTCTCTCTCTCTCCTGTCTCTCTCTCTCTCTCGCGCTCTCTCTCTCTCGCGCTCTCCTGTCTCTCTTTCTCTCTCTCGCTCTCGCTCTCAACCAATGGCTTGTCTCATGTTTGGTTAACCTAACCCCCGTCCGTGTCCCCAGTTTAGTGGTTGCTTCAGTCCAGATTCTGGGGAGATGGAGCATGCTGTGAGGTGTGTCCTTAGAAACCGCTGGGGTTAGTTGTGGGGGATTCTGGGTGTTTGCTAGTGTGCACCAATATGTGTGTGTGTGTTAAAATCGAGTCTGGGAAGTATTATAGCAATCTCTGCTGTGTGTGCATTACACGGGGGCTTCTTGTGTGTGTGTGTGTGTGTGTGTGTGTGTGTGTGTGTGTGTGTGTGTGTGTGTGTGTGTGTGTGTGTGTGTGTGTGTGTGTGTGTGTGTGTGTGTGTGTGTGTGTGTGTGTGTGTGTGTGTGTGTGTGTGTGTGACAGAGCAGAGGCGTGGGGACCGATGGCAGCAGAAGAGAAGTGACACATGCATCACAGGGTTGTGACATCCCGGGGTCGGGACACGGGTCACACTGGCTGTCCAGAGCACAGAGTCATCTCTTTTTGTCTGGGTCTGTGTGTTTGTCCTTTTATGCATTTTAGCTTCTTATTTGTGTGATTGTGTATTTGTAGTAAGCATGTACAGTGTGTGTGTGTGTGTGTGTCTGTGTTTCCATGGAAACCTGTATACCTTTTGCATATTTAAACCATGTGAGGTCACAACCAGCGACCGTCCCTTTCCAGGAAGCAGAAAACAGAAGCGGCCCCTGTGCAAACCCTCTGCGTGTGTTCCTTCTTTCTTTCTTCTCCTCCTCTCTCCCTCTTTCTCTCTGTCCTGCCCCTCTCTTCCTGGGGAGCGAGGGGAGAGCGGGGAGCTGGGTCCTTGGCAGGGCCCTAATGGAGGGATGATGTAGCCTACTGTGACTAGTGCATTCCTTTCAGGTTAAAGTCAGGGAGGAAATTATTCCAGCCTCAGCCTGGCATGAATGTTTCATTACCACGGCTACGGGACCGTTACGGGTCCTGCTATTCTCCTCCTCCCTACAAAGCCTCCCTGGAGAGAGGGAGTTGATGGAGAGAGGGGATAGAGGGGGTTGATGGAGAGAGGGGAGAGAGGGGGTTGATGGAGAGAGGGAGAGAGAGGGGGTTGATGGAGAGAGGGGGTTGATGGAGAGAGGGGTGGATGGAGAGAGGGGAGAGAGGGGGTTGATGGAGAGAGGGGAGAGAGGGGATTGATGGAGAGCGAGAGACTGTGAGAGGAAGGGACAGAGGACAGTGTTGGGGAATGGAAAAAAATCACCAAACGAGAGATAGTGGAGGAGCGGAGGGGTGGAGGAAGGGGCAGCGAGTGGGTCCCTTGCCTGAGGCTGGTGCGGTGTGACAGTCACTTAGAAAGATTTCACTTCCCTAAACTGTGAGTCACAGGACAAACACCATAAGATGGAGCTGAAGGAAATATGACAGGACAAATGTAGAGAGAGCCAGGGAGAGAGGGGAGAGGGAGATAGTCACTCTCCCCTCTGAGGGGAGAGAGAGAGCGGAGGAGGAGGAGGAGGAGGAATGTGCCACAGAGAAGTCTGGGCTGCCTCCTGTGTCCTTAGTGTGTGTGTGTTTATATGTGTGTGTGTCGTTCAAATCTTTGCCAAATATGTGTGTGTGTGTGTGTGTGTGTGTGTGTGTGTGTGTGTGTGTGTGTGTGTGTGTGTGTGTGTATCAGTGTGTGTGTGTGTGTGTGTGTGTGTGTGTGTGTGTGTGTGTGTGTGTGTGTGTGTGTGTGTGTGTGTGTGTGTGTGTGTGTGTGTGTGTGTGTGTGAATCAGTGTGTGTGTATATCTGTGTGTGTGTGTATATCAGCGTGTGTGTATCAGTGTGTGTGTTTATCAATGTGTGTGTGTGTGTATATATCAGTGTGTGTGTGTGTGTATCGGTGTGTGTGTGTGTATCAATGTGTGTGTATATCAGTGTGTGTGTTTATATCTGTGTGTGTGTGTGTGTGTGTGTGTGTGTGTGTGTGTGTGTGTGTGTGTATCAGTGTGTGTGTGTATATCAGTGTGTGTGTGTGTGTGTATCAGTGTGTGTGTATATCAGTGTGTGTATATCAGTGTGTGTATCAGTGTGTGTGTGTATATCAGTGTGTGTGTGTGTATATCAGTGTGTGTGTATCAGTGTGTGTGTATATCAGTGTGTGTGTATCAGTGTGTGTATCAGTGTGTGTGTATATCAGTGTGTATATCAGTGTGTGTGTGTGTGTATATCAGTGTGTGTATATCAGTGTGTGTATATCAGTGTGTGTGTGTATCAGTGTGTGTATATCAGTGTGTGTGTGTGTGTGTGTGTGTATAAGTGTGTGTGTATATCAGTGTGTGTGTATCAGTGTGTGTGTATCAGTGTGTGTGTATATCAATGTGTGTGCATACAGGGGCCAGGGAGGGGATGTGTGTGGTGTATTCCATTCCAGGGAGGGACCAGCACAGTGTCTCTCTCCTCATGGTACAGTGTGTTACCACTCTGCCTCCTTCATTCCTCTACACACATCACTCCTGTAACTTAACATGGGCACGGACAGAGGGAGGGAGGGGGGAAGGAGGGACGGGCAGAGTGAGGGAGGGAGGGGGGAAGGAGGGAGGGGGGAAGGAGGGAGGGAGGGGGGAAGGAGGGAGGGAGGGACGGGCAGAGGGAGGGGGGAAGGAGGGAGGGACGGACGGGCAGAGGGAGGGGGGGGGGAGGGACGGACAGAGGGAGGGAGGGGGGAAGGAGGGAGGGACGGGCAGAGGGAGGGGGGAAGGAGGGACGGGCAGAGGGAGGGAGGAAGGGGTTCCAAATTCAGCCAAGAAAACAGCCCCAACCCCTGACAGAAGGACAGAGTCTGTTCGTATATATAAAACAAAACACTTGTTATCTTTGCTTATCTTTTTGGTGACTTTTTGATTAGAGTATGAACCTTTTTCCCAGTACACCTAGTTATGCCTGTGTCCTCTCCACTGACAAGAACGCTATTGGAATGTTGAGAAGAAGTGGATTCCAAAAAATACTGTACATGTCTCTATTTTCACAAGTCATTTCACATTCATGTATCTTTCAGCAGTATATTTCCCGAGGTACTCTATCAAATAGTTTTACCTCACATTGAACAATACATTATTGGACTATTATTTTGACCATGTCTTTTGTCATTGGTCACACGTGTGTGTTGGTGCAATGTGTTAAAAAGCTCATACTGTGTACTGTTGAAGGGTCTAACACACAGTGTGTCTATTTGTGTGGGTGTCTGTGGGTGTGTGTGATGAGATGAGAGTAGCTCTCTCTCTCTTATGTTGAAAAATGCGCCCCACTCTGCTGACTGTAGATACCATCTATATATAGATACCATCTATATAAACAAACAGACGTGTGCACTGTCTCTCTCCTTTTCTCTTTTCCTCTCTCCCTTTCCCTCCCTCTCTCCCTCTATCCTCCCCTGCTGTGTGTCACAGCCTTGCATGCCCCGCGATCTCCCAAATGTGTTGTTTCCTGTTCCTCGTGTGTGTAAACACACATCTGTCCTACTGTACACGGCAGGACACTTTCTGTTTTTAACATCTGATTCGGAATCTAATCCCTATGTCCACCATTATAATCTGAACAGGAAAACTGACCCCTTGTCAGTTATTAAAACCACAATAAATTGCAATAGATAGATGTCTATGGATCATGTACTGTATATAAGTGGTGCAGCAGAGTGACCTGGCACAGTGGCAGTGGGGGCTTGTGGGCCGGGGGAGGTCACCCAACACAGTGTGAGCTACACATGTGAGTTTTATTAGTACAAAAACGGGGAGTGGTAGCGCATATATTAAACTTGATTAGCGCTGTAATTCTCGTCCTAATCCCCACTCGAGCACATATGCCCAGGCTCCTTTGTGAGTGTGTGTGTGTGTCTTTTGCATCTCATTTGCATATGGTTAATAGCAGCCAGTTCCCCTCCTGCATACCTGCCACTCTTTCTCTGGCTGAGAGGGGAGTGAGGGATTGTGGAGGGATTTTGGATCAGGGCCTTGTACACTCTTCCCTCTGCAGACACACACACACACACACACACACACACACACACACACACACACACACACACACACACACACACACACACACACACACACACACACACACACACACACACACACACACACCTCCCCAACCCAACGTGTGTGTGTGTGTGTGTATGTGTGGGGGGGGTCCATAGCTGCTTCCCTCTCATGAATAAATCAGGAGCAGCAAGCCACCCTCTGTGCCTTTTCTCTCTCACTTTCTCCATCCCTCCATCCCTCCCTCTCTTTCTCTCAATCAGTATGGCGATGTGGTACACTGTTAGGTTTTAATAGACCTTACTGGTCAGAGGAGAGCAAGTGTTAGCTCTCTCTCTCTCTCTGCCTCTCTCGCTCTGCCTCTCTCTCTCCTCTCCTACTGCGGGCTGTCCAGAGACTGACTCATACGAGTCAGGGAAGGAGGGATGAAGGGAGGAAAGATAGAGAGGGGTAGAGGTTGGGGGGGGGTGTTAGCTAGACCTCTTGGCACAGCTGGGACCCCCGCTATCAAACACATGGTAATGACCGTCTGCTAGCATTAACAACCAGCGGATGAAAGAATCTGCAGAAATCCCACTGAGAACCAACGCTGTTTGGCATCGCCCTTGGGCCGGTCCCTAGACCCACAGCCCCACCACTACTGGTCTGGTTTGGCCCATTACACATGCCGTAGTCTTCATAACAGCTTTCTCTCGCTCAAATTTGATTTTTCCCTCATATCAATATTCAGAGAGTAACAGGTCCTAGTGTTGAGATGAGCAGAGGCAGGGACAGCTGTGTGTGGTCGAGGGGTCCTGAGGCTTTTCAGCCGGGCAGGGAGGAGGGCATCCTAAGCAGCCAAGGCCCTGTTTTCTGTTTGTTTTAGGAAGTGTTTTCTGTGCTTGCCAGGGGGTCCTTGACGGTCCCTGGGTGTCTGAGGACTCCTGAGCAGGTTCAGGAAGAGCCCTGGCCTGTTGGTGCTCTGGTCTTGGCTACCAGAGTGGTTTCTCTTTGTTGGAAGGACTGGACTCTGGGGTCATTTGGACTTGCATGCGTGTGCTGCGTGTGTGTTCGTGAGTTTGTGTGCTTGCCATTGCACGTTAGTGGGTACTGGCAATTCTCCCAAGGTAAAACCGAGAGATTGCCGCCGTCTCCTGCAGCGCCCATTACCCATCTGCCCCTACAGCAGTCATTACCCTGTGACAGAGGTCAACCAGGGTCACGGGCTAAGCACTCCATCGGCTATAAAGTCTAAGAAGGACTCATGTCTGTCCAGAGATCCCCTTATAGTGATATATTTAGGCAGTGTGTGCGTGTGTGCGTGCGTGTGTGTGTGTGTGTGTGTGTGTGAGTGAGTGTGAGAGTGAGTGAGTGTGTTTGTGCGTAATTGAGTCACTAGTTACTAACATATGGCCCATGTCTTGACTAGCCAATCCTTCTCCCATGTGCTTTGGGATTTGATTGAGCAATTATTTAGGAACAACCATAGTTATGTATTTATTCATTCATTTATTTATTTTACTGGCTAAGTCTCAATGTCCATTTTTCACACTGTTGCCTGTGGCCTCTCCCAATGCTCTATGCAGGCTTAAATTAGTAATATATCTCTCTCTCCTCATCCTACTTACACACAGTGCTTCGTTTGTTTGCTTTGAGGAGCTAAATCTTGTTTGCGTGTATTAATAAGTCAAGGCAGATTATCTCCACAGCCCTCCAGTTTCTCTGCTTACACTGCATTAGTGCCCGACCGCGTGGCCATGTTTGCAGAATGCATCCCCTCGTAAGTGTGTGTGCCCAGCACTAATGAGATTAATTCCCGAAGCCTGTAATGATTGGCCGCCATCTATTTTTAATGGCTGTTCTCATATCAAAGAGCAGTAAGTGATGCTACTAGCATGGCCTACCATAGCTCACCCTCCATCTTCCCATAAACCCCAGTGTGTGTAGTGTGGGGGACTAGCATCAGCATGGAACTATTAGCACATCCCCACCATCAGGGTGTGTGTGTGTGTGTGTGTGTGTGTGTGTGTGTGTGTGTGTGTGTGTGTGTGTGTGTGTGTGTGTGTGTGTGTGTGTGTGTGTGTGTGTGTGTGTGTGTGTGTGTGTGTGTGTGTGTGTGTGTGTGTGTGTGTGTGTGTGTGTGTGTGTGTCACTGCGGGTTAAGAGGGAACATGTGTTTGGCCCCCAAAACGAATGAAGCATAAATAAGCGTTCACTTTTTATCACAGGACATTGTGATTATATTATTGCTATGACATAATGTCAGCTGGTGGTGTTGTTGCCAGGCGCTACAGACAGGATCTAGTTGATAAACACGTTCTGGACAGATGGGAATATATGACAGGCCATAATAGAAGAGGACAGAGTGGAAGTGGTGCCATAAAGACAACACATCAAGTGTATGTATGACGTCTGCTGTTCTTTCTTTCTGTCTCTCTCTACTCTAAACACAGTGGCTCATAAGTAAACCTACTTGTTCTCCTACTGTGTCATGAACCCTAACACCTAGCCAACCCTCAGTAAGCGTGCTCATCAGCCCCTTTATGCATTTCAGATGTTCTCATATTTAATAGATAGATCCCCCCTCTCTCTCTCTCTCTCTCTCTCTCTCTCTCTCTCTCTCTCTCTCTCTCTCTCTCTCTCTCTCTCTCTCACACTCCCAAATCTTCCTTCTCCCTTTATCTTCTCTCCTCTTTGTGCCTGTAAGAGGTAGCATAAATATTTGACAGGGCCTTTTTCTTCGCTCAGATGTGGGGAAAGGGGGCATTTAGCGTAGCAACTAGGAAACACAAATGTGTACAGGGGGGTCGTCAAGGGTCAGGTAGGGGAGGGCTTCGGGTCAGGTGGGGGAGGGCTTCGGGTCAGGTGGGGGGCCGTCAGGGGGGAGGGCGTAGGGTCAGGTAAGGGGAGGGCGTAGGGTCAGATGGGGGAGGGCGTAGGATTGGGGGGAGGGCTTAGGGTTAGGTGGGGTGAGGGCTTAGGATTAGGTGGAGGGGAGCTCCTAGGGTCAAGGGGGTTAAGGGCTTCGGGTCAGGGGGGAGGGCGTAGGATCGGGGGGAGGGCTTAGGATCGGGGGGAGGGCTTAGGATCGGGGGGAGGGCTTAGGATCGGGGGGAGGGCTTAGGATCGGGTTGGGGAGGGCTTAGGATCGTTGGGGGAGGGCTTAGGATCGGGTTGGGGAGGGCTTAGGATCGGGGGGAGGGCTTAGGATCGGGTTGGGGAGGGCTTAGGATCGGGTTGGGGAGGGCTTAGGATCGGGGGGGAGGGGCTTAGGATCGGGGGGAGGGCTTAGGATCGGGGGGAGGGCTTAGGATCGGGAGGAGGGCTTAGGGTTAGGTGGAGGGGAGCTCCTAGGGTCAAGGGGGTTAAGGGCTTCAGGTCAGGGGGGAGGGCGTAGCGTCAGGTGAGGGGAGGGCGTAGGGTCAGTTGAGGGGAGGGCGTAGGATTGGATTGGGGAGGGCTTAGGATCGGGGGGAGGGCTTAGGGTCAGGTGGGGGAGGGCGTAGGATGGGGGGGGGCTTAGGGTCAGATAGGGGAGGGCGTAGGATTGGGGGGAGGGCTTAGGATCGGGGGGAGGGTGTATGATCAGGGGGGGAGTAGGATCGGGTGGGGTGAGGGCTTAGGGTCAGGTGGGGGGGAGCTCCTAGGGTCAAGGGGGTTAAGGGCTTCGGGTCAGGTGGAGCGGATGTAGGGTCAGGTGGGGGGAGGGCTTAGGGTCACGTGGGGGGATGGCGTGGGGTCAGGTGGGGGGAGGGCAGAGGGTCAGGTGGGGGGAGAGGAGAGGGTCAGGTGGGGGGAGAGGAGAGGGTCAGGTAGGGGGAGGGCAGAGGGTCAGGTGTGGTGGAGGGTGTAGGGTCAGGTGGGGGGAGAGGAGAGGGTCAGGTGGGGGGAGAGGAGAGGGTCAGGTGGGGTGGAGGGCAGAGGGTCAGGTGAGGGGAGAGGAGAGGCTCAGGTGGGGTGGAGGGTCAGGTGGGGGGAGGGCAGAGGGTCAGGTGAGGGGAGAGGAGAGGCTCAGGTGGGGTGGAGGGTCAGGTGTGGTGGAGGGTGTAGGGTCAGGTGGGGGGAGAGGAGAGGGTCAGGTGGGGTGGGGTGGATGGCGTAGGGTCAGGTGGGGGGAGAGGAGAGGGTCAGGTGGGGTGGAGGGCGTAGGGTCAGGTGGGGGGAGAGGAGAGGGTCAGGTGTGGTGGAGGGGGTAGGGCAGAGTGTCAGGTGGGGGGATGGCGTAGGGTCAGGTGGGGGGAGGGCGTAGGGTCAGGTGGGGGCAGGGCGTAGGGTCAACATAAACTACTGTAAACTACTTGAAACATTACCCCCGCTCTGTGCAGTTCTCTAGTTGTGTGTATTGTTCCCAGTGAAGGTCTTTGAGAGTGATCTCACACACACTCAATGTCAGACACTGTGGGGTTCCGCACCAAGCTACATTTCCATAAAATATTAAACGAGGTGTTTCCTGTAATTACAGCAGAGTTGTGTGTCAGCTCAGGGCCCAATCTGTAATTAACCATGATAGGACTACACACACACACACACACACACACACACACACACACACACACACACACACACACACACACACACACACACACACACACACACACACACACACACACACACACACACACACACACACACAGCATGGTACAACCAACCACACATAGAGCTTAGCCAAACGGATACATACCTTCACACACACTTCTACCCCCCAAAATGAGGATCTCATATCCTCCCCACAATGCTGTTATCTCCATGCCTATCCATATATTGACCCCCCCCCCCCCCCCCCCCCCCCCCCCCCCCCCCCGTCTCCCTCCATCTCTCCCCCCGTCTGCCCCCCATCTCCCCCTGTCTCTCATCCCAACACAATTTTCTCCATCTGCCTTCCCCTCTCTCCCCCCTTCTATCTAATCTGCCTGGTCCACTAATGGCGCCCATTCCCTGCCAGGAACACGGTACGGTAAGTGTGTGTGTGTGTGTGTGTGTGTGTGTGTGTGTGTGTGTGTGTGTGTGTGTGTGTGTGTGTGTGTGTGTGTGTGAACACAGCACCATGATACCATCTTCGCTAGCTATTATGATGGGAAATGACCCTATTGATTGGTCCATCCCCGCTGACAGGCGGTGACAGTAGTCACTTATTACTGGTAATGATCTGTGGGATGCTCTTTAACTTTCTCCCCTCCTCTTCTGTCGTTCATTCTATTTTTTTGCGTTCTGCATAATCGGGCAGATGCCGTTACCTGCCCGCCACGCCCGCTCGTTAGCCACGGGAGGGACAGCTGCGGGGGTGACGAGATTTTAATGGCCGCCGTTTGGCGTTTGTCGTACGGCATCGGGGGTGATTGTGTGTGTCCGTGTGTGTGTCCGTGTGTGTATATTTGTGCACAATATGATGGGTTATGTTAGTGTGTGTGAAGTTAATTGCCACCACTCTGCTTTGTTGTACAGTGTTGTTGAGTGTGTGTGTGTGTGTGTGTGTGTGTGTGTGTGTGTGTGTGTGTGTGTGTGTGTGTGTGTGTGTGTGTGTGTGTGTGTGTGTGTGTGTGTTCATACAGTACAAATGATCTGATATGTTTTGTGTTAATTAAGTGTCATACTGTTTGGAGCACAGTATGATCACTGACTTCAGCTGTGATAGAGAGTGAAAGGGGATGTGTAGCAGGGAAAGTCTATGTTTGGCCAACGATAGCTTGGGGTTTTTGTTTGACACCAGTGCATAGGCCACAGGAGGAGATCTGACTCCAACACTGTGTTATGAAGACAGGGAGTGTGTGTGGATGCCAAGCAGCGTTATGGATGAAGGGAGGCTTCTTCCCTTGTGTGTGTGCGTGTGCATGCACCCATCTGTGTGTG
>NC_074669.1:42598258-42613258 GCF_029448725.1 Salvelinus fontinalis
TGTATGTTGTAAAACTGCTTGCAGGCGTGTTACCACTCCACTATGTCTCCCTGTCATGGCTTTTGCGTCATCAGTACAGATACCAACACATCTTGACCACCAAAGTTTATTTGATGTCACAAAGCTGTCCAGCCAGTACTTTAAAAATATCCTCTCATGTTGTCCTGGTTTGCAGAAGAGGATGTCTTCCTTAATTGACCCCCCCCATAAACAGACATATACCAGGAGCTGTGCCATGCCCGCCACATCTGTTGACTCATCCAGCTGTAACGTATAGAATTCACTGGCTTGTATGCGAAGCAGTAATTGTTTCAACACATCGCCTGCCATGTCACTGATGCATCGTGAAACAGTCTTGTTTGATGAAGGCATTGTCTGTATAGTTTTTTTACTTTTTCCCCCAGCATTGTCCCAGCCATATCCGCAGCAGCAGGAAGAATTAAGTCCTCCACAATAGTATGGGGCTTGCCTGTTCCAGCCACTCGGTAGCTCACCATATAAGACGCTTCTAGCCCCTTCTTATTACTGGTATCTGCTGCTTTTATACACGTCTTACTACTCGAAAGTCGTCTTTATTCTCGCTCAAAAAAGTCCCGTGGCTTATCTTTCAAATTGTCATGTTTTGTTTCTAAATGTCTGCGCAAGAGTGAAGGTTTCCCGCGAGAGAGTAACGGTTAATGTGATTGGATGTTAATTATTTGACTAGGCTACTTGTGTTTGACATTGTGTTGTTATTTCGCTGAACACTAGATGGTTTAATTTTATTTTTGGCAGTGAAACGAGGCTACTCAGTCGAGAAAGAAACCTCACCCAAATGTATAGCCCTGTTGGAAAATATAAATCTACTGTTTGAAAATATGAAGAATATAAATAATTTTAAATTATCACATTTTTATTTGGCATACCCCCGACGGCATTGCGCGTACCCTAGTTTGGGAATACCTGCCCTAGACGGATGGGGATGGTGGACCTCCCTGGCTCCCCTAGATGGATGAGGATGGTGGGCCTCTCTGGCTCCCCTAGATGGATGAGGATGGTGGGCCTCCCTGGCTCCCCTAGATGGATGAGGATGGTGGGCCTCCCTGGCTCCCCTAGATGGATGAGGATGGTGGGCCTCCCTGGCTCCCCTAGATGGATGAGGATGGTGGACCTCCCTGGCTCCCCTAGATGGATGGGGATGGTGGACCTCCCTGGCTCCCCTAGATGGATGAGGATGGTGGACCTCCCTGGCTCCCCTAGATGGATGGGGATGGTGGACCTCCCTGGCTCCCCTAGATGGATGGGGATAGTGGGCCTCCCTGGCTCCCCTAGATGGATGGGGATGGTGGGCCTCCCTGGCTCCCCTAGATGGATGGGGATGGTGGGCCTCCCTGGCTCCCCTAGATGGATGGGGATGGTGGGCCTCCCTGGCTCCCCTAGATGGATGGGGATAGTGGGCCTCCCTGGCTCCCCTAGATGGATGGGGATGGTGGGCCTCCCTGGCTCCCCTAGATGGATGGGGATGGTGGGCCTCCCTGGCTCCCCTAGACGGATGGGGATGGTGGGCCTCCCTGGCTCCCCTAGATGGATGGGGATGGTGGGGCCTGGTGGTAGCGTTTGTGCACAGCTAATTTCCATGTCTTCAGAGACCCTCATTAGTGTGACTGGAGAGGGAGGGAGGGAGGGGACTGGGTAGAGGCAGTGATAGGTAGTGAGACAGGCAGAGAGAAAGAGAGCGATAGAATGAGAGAGACAGAATGAGAGAGAGCGATAGAATGAGAGAGAGCGATAGAATGAGAGCGAGGTGAGGTGTGGGCTTGCTTGATGGTGGGCTCCTCATCACCCCTGCCTCCTGTGCCTCCCACGGAGGTGAGAATGGTGTGTGTGGCCCCTCAGAGGATTCATAACAATACACTGACCCTGCGTCTCTCATTAGGGGCCCTGTTGGAAAACAAACTGGCCTGGCAATTATGTCCTTATTACAGACGCATCATTAAGTCCACAACAAGCTGCTGCTGCCAAAGGAGAAGGAGCTGACCGCTACTGCCACTCCCTTACTGCCTGTCTACCGCTGGATGGAGTGGCAGGGAAGAGTATGCTGAGGCTGAGAGTGTGCTAGTGTGTGTATTACTTTTATTTCTAATTCCATTTTTTTTTTACATTTAGGTATATTATTTCTATAGTAATTTGTATATATTTTCTTCTTCATTTTTTATGTTATTTGTCCATTTTATTTATTATTTGTTTATAGTTCAAATTTAAAAAAAAAAATATGTTTTCGTATTTTTTAATAGTCTAAAAATGTTTTAACTGCATTGTTGGTTAGTAAGCATTTCACTGTAAGGTCTACTACACCTGTTGTATTCGGAGCATGTGACAAATAACATTTGATTTGTGTGTGTTAGAGTGTGTAGGGCCGTGGCAACACAAAGGGCTTTTCCTACAACCACCCTCAGTAACAGTGGAAGAGAAATAAAAGGTAGAGTATAGCAGAACAGCTCCTCCTCTCAAACTGAGAGAACCACACTGCTGCCCCTATTCAACTCTGTCTGAATCTTTCAGTCGCAGAAACAAACATCTCAACATCAACGTTTGACACAGTGAAATACCTGGTGGAAAACTCTCTGTTACTAAGTAAGCAGTCGGTGAATTCCAACCTGGACAGATTAAAACACGTGTGGTTTCCTGGTAACTTCCAGTTGCATAAAGATCTACACAGACACACAATTACTGTTCCCCCCTTGTCCTTCCATGGTTCCTGGGGGATTTTCAATTAGCAACACGCCGTGACTGGCTCCTCTCCGCTCCCAACACCCACACACACGCACACATAACCGCACACACACACCCTTCCTGTGACAGACCACTTACCCGTTCTCCAGTGGGTCCCTGAGCACCCGACAGCGCCGTGATCCACGGACGAGCAATTAATACCAACAGACACACACACTCCGTTGACCGGGCGGAATGCCATTAGCCGCCATTAACACACACCCGGAGCAACGCTCACCTCACACACACTTCACGGTCATTAAGCTCTGATAAGTTGGAACATTTCTTCAAACGTATCTAGGCCCTGTCATTCCAGGGTAGGTGGTGCCTGATTCCTGGCTGGCATACACTCTCACATCCTGTGATGAAGACAGGAAGTTGATTGTAACGCTGTGTCGGTTAATTGTCGACAAGGGAGAAGAGCGAGAGAAGGAGTGATCTATGGGGAGGAAGTGGGGACGTAATGTAGTTAAAGCTTGTTGTCATGAAAGAAAGGGTCCTTCTTGAACAAGAAAAGCCATGAGCCAAATAACTTTTATAGTGCGTAAGAGTGTGAGATTTTCAATGTTGTGGCGTTTTCTTCTTCTCTTGAAAAAGAGATAGTTGTATCCTAGCCTGGTTTCATTCTGTAATGTACGTAGCCATGTTTTCTATAATCTTCTTCCTATACATAAAGCTAGTGTTTCCCCTATATGCATTTAGGGGATCGTGGACGCCACTGCAAAACAATTTGAATATACTGTATATATAATGTAGATGTATATCAGATGTATGCCCCAGGAAGACCCCAGAAAGAACAAGCCCCCCACCCCCCATACCCTAACTCTGCCACCGCTGCTACAAAAAAAATCATAGGGGAAACACTGATAAATCCCAAACACACTAGACCACCACGTTATGTTACAGCCTTATTCTAAAATGTATTAAATTGTTTTTTTTCTCCCCCTCATCAATCTACACACAATACAATAGAAATGTTTGCAAATGTATTAAATATAAGAATTATCACATTTCCATAAGTATTCAGACCCTTTGCTCAGTACTTTGTTGAAGCACCTTTGCAGGCGATTACAGCCTTGAGTCTTCTTGGGTATGACGCTACAAGGTTGGCACACCTGTATTTGGCAAGTTTCACCCACTCTTCTCTGCAGATCCTCTCAAGCTCTGTCAGGTTGAACGGGGAGCGTTGCTGCACAGCTAGTTTCAGGTCTTTACAGAGATGTTCGATCGGGTTCAATTACGGGCTCTGGCTGGACAGCTCAAGGACATTCAGAGACTTGTCCCGAAGCCACTCCTGCGTTGTCTTGGCTGTGTGCTTAGGGTTGTCCTGTTGGAAGGTGAACCTTCGCCCCAGTCTGAGGTCCTGAGCGCTCTAGAGCATCAAGGAACTCTCTGTACTTTGCTCCATTCATCTGTCCCTTGATCCCGACTCCCAGTCCCTGCCGCTGAAAAACATCCCAACAGCATGATGCTGCCACCACCATGCTTCACCGTAGGGATGGTGCCAGGTTTCCTCCAGACGTGACGCTTGGCATTCAGGCCAAAGAGTTCAATCTTGGTTTCATCAGACCAGAGAATCTTGATTCTCATGGTCTGAGAGTCTTTAGGTGCCTTTTGGCAAACTCCAAGCGGGCTATCATGTGCCTTTTACTGAGGAGTGGCTTCCGTCTGGAGTGCTGCAGAGATGGTTGCCCTTCTGGAAGGTTCTCCCATCTCCACAGAGGAACTCTGGAGCTCTGTCAGAGTGACCATCGGATTCTTGGTCACCTCCCTGACCAAGGCCCTTCTCCCCCGATTGCTCAGTTTGAACGGGTGGCCAGATCTAGGAAGAGTCTTGGTGGTTCCAAACTTCTTCCATTTAGGAATGATGGAGGCCATTGTGTTTTTGGGGACCTTCAATGCTGCTGAAATTTTGGGGTACACTTCCCCAGATCTGTGCCTCGATACAATCCTGTGTCAGAGCTCTACGGACAATTCCTTCGACCTCATGACTTGGTTTTTGCTCTGACATGCACTGTCAACTGTGGGACCTTATATAGACAGATGTGTGCCTTTCCGAATCATGTCCAATCTATTGAATTTACCACAGGTGGACTCCAATCAAGTTGTAGAAACATCTCAAGGATGATCAATGGAAACAGGATGCACCTGAGCTAAATCTTGAGGGTCTGAATACTTACGTAAATAAAAATCGTTTTCGCTTTGTCATTATGGGGTATTGTGTGTAGAGCGATGAGGAAAATGTTTTATTTCATCCATTTAAGAATAAGGCTGTAATATAACAAAATGTGGAAAAGGTCAAGGGGTCTGAATACTTTCCGAATGCACTGTATCACCTCCCTAAGTGTCCATGATGCCTACTCACCCATACTTATCCAGTCAACGACTAGAAAGGTCATATAGCTACATTTACGATAGCACTCTGTTACATGAGACTGAAATATTTTTGAATCTGAGCTCCTAGAGTGTGCGGCTCTCCTTTATTTTTTTAAAGTGTTCCACTCCGCTAGCCAGCACCTCGCCTAAATAGGTGTGCGTTTCTTTCGCCTCTACATGAGACTGAACCGCCACAGAGGCCAAGTGCCAGTTAGATTCATCTGACTGAACTGGGACTTCAATACAAGTCAACTGTCTTTCCATGTTTTCCTGTCAGTGACGGTAACCTATACATGTATCTGTTCCCACTGGGTCATTGTGAAGGTGGTAGAAGATGTCTTTTAACAGCTGATACAGGGTCAGATATTACGTCCATCCTGCAGTGACTATTTTATGGATTCATGAACCTGTACCTCATCAGTGTCCAGCATTTCAGCCAGGTCCATCTCGGTCATGTTGAGGATGGATGCAGCAATGGACTGGGCCTTGACCATGGACTGCTTGGACAGCCCTCCGGCCCCTACTGCCTTCTTCTTCTCCGCCATCTTCCTGTTCTTCCTCAGCTGCGATTTGGCGTCCTGCACCTCACGGAGAGTTTCGCTTGCCAGAGCCTGAGAAGAAGAAAATGTAGAAAGGGTGATGAAACTAGAGAAAGCGAGAGAGACACAGATACAGATGTAGGATCTACATTTGAGCCAGTTTTCTACAGCAGGGAAAAAAAGTCCTGCAGCAACAGGAAATGTGAATTATTATGTGTATTATAATTCATGGACATTTTTGTAGGGGTTTATAAATTGTTTTGTAAGGGAAAAGTGGAAATTACAGACTTCAGAAGCCTTTTTAAACTTTAAATACACCACAAGTTCAACATTTCCTGCATTGTTGAAAAGTTCTCCTGCAACAGGGTGATCAAATTAAGACCCTACGCCTGTATAAATGATGAATAAATTAAACCTATCAAGACAAGAGCCGAGGGCGTCAGCAGCAATCTTGAGTTTGACACTGAAATTCTCTGGTTCGTTCGCTCATTCTCCGTATAGGAGTTTAGTACCTGAGAGGGTTTCCGAGTTATCCGATCGATTGAATGGCGTCGTGATGACGGACACCGAGGGTATCTACGCATCTTGGATATCAACAATAGGTTTTTTCTCCGAAAAATCTCCTCAGAATTGACGCGGACCGAATCACGCATGGGAAAGATGCTCCCTTTTATTTATTTGCTTTTGAATGGGCTCACCATACAACAAGCCAATAGAACGACATAACAGTGTAAATAATTGAGCGATGAGGTGCATTTAAAATGGTGCCCGAGAGTGTGTGTGTGTGTGTGAAACCTCATTGGTCTTCGGGCACCTCAGAGGCCTGAATCCACTAAATGGCAGTTGGCTCTAAATACAAAGAGAGCGAGACAATTAAATGTCAAAGCTGCCACTGTACATGAGAAAGTCAATAACCCCAAACTCCCATTTGCTTCATTTTGAGCTTATTGATCGATGCAATAATCTTCTGTATCATTCCCCTGTAAGCTCGCCTGAAAAGCTGACCTTGGAATGGACGGTCAACCGAGAGATGGGCTAGGTAGCATGAGACTGCTTTTCAAGCACACACACAAGGAAAACTGCACACATACAGAAACAGACGTACACACACACACACGTATGTACACCCCCCCACATTCTGTGTACATAACCCAGGCTAATCATAAACAGACATACAGTAGACATCTCCATTGCTTTAGTTTATTTCACACGGGCGGATCAGAAGTACTTTGCTGAGGCTCTGCTAGATTTCATAAGGGAGAGCTCTGAGAGTTGGTGGGGAGAGTTATCGTTGACAGACAGATCGTGGACGGAGCCGAGGTATGGCATTAGATGGACTATTAGTAAATTAAATAAAATATAAATGCATGAAGCTCAGACAAAACCACAAATGAGCTGATTCTAAAAACCAAAATAATATGACTAAACAGACTAGGATATTCTGTAGGGATTCTCGGGAAATTCTATAAAGTATTTATATTTAAGCTGAGGTGTCTATTCTACACCAAATCAATATATTATTAGTCAACAAGGCAGAAGGTGGTGTGGTATATGGCCGCGAGGTGGTGTGGTATATGGCCACGAGTGGGTGTGGTATATGGCTACGAGGGGATGTGGTATATGGCCATGAGGTGGTGTGGTATATGGCCACGAGTGGGTGTGGTATATGGCCACGAGATGGTGTGGTATATGGCCACGAGGGGGTGTGGTATATGGCCACGAGGTGGTGTGGTATATGGCCGCGAGGTGGTGTGGTATATGGCCACGAGTGTGTGTGGTATATGGCCACTAGGTGGTGTGGAATATGGCCACGAGGTGGTGTGGTATATGGCCACGAGGGGGTGTGTTATATGGCCAATATACAGTTGAAGTCGGAAGTTTACATACACTTAGGTTGGAGTCATTAAAACTCGTTTTTCAACCACTCCACACATTTCTTGTTTAACAAACTATAGTTTTGGCAAGTCGGTTAGGACATCTACTTTGTGCATGACACAAGTAAATTTTCCAACAATTGTTTACAGACAGATTATTTCACTTCTAATTCACTGTATCACAATTTCAGTGGGTCAGAAATTTACATACACTAAGTTGACTGTGCCTTTAAACAGCTTGGAAAATTCCAGAAAATGATGTCATGGCTTTAGAAGCTTCTCATAGGCTAATTGACATAATTTGAGTCAATTAGAGGTGTACCTGTGGATGTATTTCAAGGGCTACCTTCCAACTCAGTGCCTCTTTGCTTGACATCATGGGCAAATCTAAAGAAATCAGCCAAGACCTCAAAAAACAAATTGTAGACCTCCACAAGTCTGGTTCATCCTTGGGAGCAATTTCCAAACGCCTGAAGGTACCACGTTCATCTGTACAAACAATCATGCGTAAGTATAAACACCATGGGACCACGTAGCTGTCATACCGCTCAGGAAGGAGACGAGTTCTGTCTCCTAGAGATGAACGTACTTTGGTGCGAGAAGTGCAAATCAATCCTAGAACAACAGGAAAGGACCTTTTGAAGATGCTGGAGGAAACAGATACAGAAGTATCTATATCCACAGTAAAACCAGTCCTATATCGACATAACCTGAAAGGCCGCTCAGCAAGGAAGAAGCCACTGCTCCAAAACCGCCATACAAATGCCAGACTGCGGTTTGCAACTGCACATGGGGACAAAGATCGTACTTTTTGGAGAAATGTCCTCTGGTCTGATGAAACAAAAATAGAACTGTTTGGCCATAATGACCATCGTTATGTTCGGAGGCAAAAGGGGGAGGCTTGCAAGCCGAAGAACACCATCCCAACCGTGAAGCACGGGGGTGGCAGCATCATGTTGTGGGGGTGGTTTGCTGCAGGAGGGACTGGTGCACTTCACAAAATAGATGGCATCATGAGGTAGGAAAATTATGTGGATATATTGAAGCAACATCTCAAGACATCAGTCAGGAAGTTAAAGCTTGGTCGCAAATGGGTCTTCCAAATGGACAATGACCCCAAGCATACTTCCAAAGTTGTGGCAAAATGGCTTAAGGACAACAAAGTCAAGGTATTGGAGTGGCCTTCACGAATGCCCTGACCTCCAATCCTATAGAACATTTGTGGGGAGAACTGAAAAAGCGTGTGCGAGCAAGGAGGCCTACAAACCCGACTCAGTTACACCAGCTCTGTCAGGAGCTTGTGGATGGCTACCTGAAACGTTTGACCCAAGTTAAACAATTTAAAGGCAATGCTACCAAATTCTAATTGAGTGTACCTAAACTTCTGACCCACTGGGAATGTGATGAAAGAAATAAAAGCTGAAATAAATCATTCTCTCTACTATTATTCTGACATGTCACATTCTTAAAATAAAGTGGTGATCCTAACTGACCTAAAACAGGGCATTTTTACTAGGATTAAATGTCAGGAATTGTGAAAAACTAAGTTTAAATGTATTTGGCTAAGGTGTATGTAAACTTCTGACTTCAACTGTACCACGGCTAAGGGCTGTTCTTACACAGCCCTTAGCAGTGCTATATTGGCCATGTGCCTTATTGCTATTATAAAGTGGTTACTAATGTAATTAGAGCAGTAAAAATAAATGTTTTGTTATACCCGTGGTATACGGTCTGATATACCACAGCTATCTTCATTTTCCTGATAGACCCAACTGGGTTTGGCTCTTTAAAGTGTGCTGAGACTTCTTCTGTGTCCTGGAGGAATACACAGCTCATTAAGAAACTGCCAGAGATCCTATTCTTTTATTTACAGCCCTAATAGATATTTACTGTCGCTAGTCAAGGGTTACAATCAATTGACCCAAACCCTGAATGTGTGGAATAATCCGGAAAGAGATTAAGGGGTGAATTCATCACTCATTTTGAGCCCTGGGAGAGAGAAAGAATGAAAGAGAGAGAGAAAGAGAGAGAGAATCAGTGTGTGTGTGTATATATGAAAGTGAGACCAATTGTATCTCACACTATTTTGTGTGTGTGTCTGCAGGTCGAGTCAGTTGCACACAGATCTTACCCTGACAAACCTTGTATCACAATCACCATAGCCAGAGGGCCAATTTAGACAGCAGAGGCTTACAACATGGAGATCAACTGAGCAGGGAAACACTGTCCTTCTCTAATAACTACCCCCATTCGTTTAGATCACTCTCACTAGATCACACACTCAAAATAACTGTCTGGAAGGACTGACTGAGAAAATGGCCATTTGAAAACACACAGACAGGGATTGTAAAGGACAGTAGACCACAATATGTGGTTTAGTAAATTCAGACACACCTCTAGTGTGAACATGGCACCTTCATAGATATATACTGATATAGGCTATTACTGTTCTATTTAACTGTGTCCAGTACCAATACTTTCCAAGTATATTTTCAAATACATTCCAATATTCAACTACTTGTATTTTCAAATCAAACATTGCTGAATACTTACTTCTAAAGTATGCGAAAGTACTTTAAATAATTGAAATAGTATTTGAACCCAAATCTGGTGTCCACCTTTGTGTCTGAGCCTAAGCCGGTGAGCGTAGGCAGCCAGTCCAGGGCCACTGTTTAGTGTTTAGCACATCAACAGAGGTGGAACATGGCCTGAGGCTGGTAGAGAGGTGGAGAGGAGCCCGGGGTCCAACCAAACAGAGTACACAACAGAAGAAGGCCCCAGAAGCCCTGGACACTGAGCAATGCATGACAGCAGTAAATCTCCTCTGGATGGCAGGTCAGCCAATCAAAAGGCCTCCTGTTCTTATCTGGGATCATAAAAAGGATTGGAGAAATATAGAATGATGGGAATGATTTGAATGATGTGAATTCTCAACAACAGTGGCCCAGACATTCAGATAACTCAGCCCTAGTGTTCTGGGAACAAGGAAGGAAAGGGCTCACTAGTAAAGATAGTATGATGTTGCTAGGGGAGAAAAGAGGGAGTGGGGGTAGAGAAGAGGGCAGGAAAGGAAGGTGGGGAGAGAGAGAGAAAGATGGGCAACCTATTATTAAAAACTTCCTGACAGCAGTTTGCTCAGTTTTTTTTGACCAGTGAAACACATGTCTTGAGGGAGAACAAAGAGCTGGTGATGACCACAATGGTATCCATGTTGTCTCCTGGACTAGTTCTGAGGGAGGGGATACCATCGCAGTCTCTCAAGCCCCTCCCCCTCAACACTGCAGTCAGAGCTGATGGGCAGGTGTCACGGCGACGGTGTGATTGACAGGTTCTTTATCAGGCCCTGGCAGACACACCACTAGAAAGGCAGTTGGATTAGAACTGGGACCAGGCCAGACCTGGCCTCCAATCCCACTGGGCAGACGCACACAGGCAGGGCCTTCACCCCCCATTATGCTCTCCACTGGCACAGACTAAGCACTCAGCCCTCGCGTCACCCAATGTCATGACTCAATTTGATGGTCGGATTAAAGACTGATTCAGAGGCAATTATGTTAATGAATTTAGAATAAGAGACGTCATATTACAATGGTTATTAGGTCTTTGTGTGAAGAGAACATGCCATGGCAGCAAGGCTAATTAGCAGTCCCTCGTCTGACTGGCATATCACAACCCTAATACGGTTATATTAGGATGCACTAGGCTAATCTCAGACCGGGATTGTCAAACTGGGTCATGTTCATTAGGCACCAAATGGAAGAAAACTGACTGAAACGCGGAGGGGGGCTGGTTATTTTAATTAAATTTTAAATCTACGGTGTGCCCCGACTGAACACGACCCTGGTATGTCCATGTCTTTGACAGTGACCACCGACCCCTGTGCTGTGCTATGTCTGCCCCCAGTACATTTGACCTCTGCCCTCTAACCCATGCCCTGTCCCCAGTCCAGTACCTTAATGAAGGCTTGTAGCTGCTCCAGCTGTGTGTGGGCCAGGCCCAGTCGTCTGTGCAGGGCCTCCAGGGCCACGGTGCTCTGCTGGGCCAGACCCTCCATCTGACGGGAGGCCGTCTGCTCCAGCTCAGCCTGGGCCCGCTCACTGGCCCTCACACGGGCCTGCAGGGCCTCCACACACTGCTCCTACAAGGAGGGAGAGAGAATGATATCAGATTTCCATTCATGCTGTTCCTGTACATGACAACCCAGGGAGATTATATCGTAATACATGGGATGGGAAATGACGCTATAAGAAGGCGTTGTGGAGTCAATCTCCACTTCTGTTAGTGTACTTCTCCCAGCTTGTCCATGGGAAGGAAATACAATTCACCTTATCAAATAGCTTGATGCTGTTATTTTTTACCAAGTCCAAATAGAACGTCCCAGCCTGTGTGTAAGCAACAGCAATATTACCACTGCTGTCTACCTGGACGTCACACACACTGCTAGAATGGTGAGTCTGAACTGCTATTGCTGCTACCTTCTTGTCCAGGCCCTCCTTGAGATCCTGACAGGTCGTCTCATACTGACTCTTCTCTTTAGTGGCTACACTCAGCCTCCTCTTCAGAGAGTCTATAAAGGCCTTCCTGTTAGTGGCCTCCTCTGTCAAGGTCTTCACCTGGACGTCACACACAGAGGGAGAGAGGAGGAAGAACTTGAAATGACCTAAAAAATAACAAAGATGTTTGAATGTGTTTTTCTTTAGCCCATGCTACAGTACTGTCTAAATTAAATCAAGGCTAGGTGTATATGTCGGTTAGTGGTGTTTTCATGACATATAGTACATGCATAGCCGATTCATTGTTAAATTTGCCAGCAGATGACATCATGTGATGAAAACGTTCCAACTGAAATGTTGGCTACAGGAAAACTACAGGAAAACCATCAAGTCTGGCGGGACTGTAAACGTAACATCTGAAATGTTGTTGTGACTACAGGAAAACCATCAAGTCTGGCGGGACTGTAAACGTGACATCTGAAATGTTGTTGTGACTACAGGAAAACCATCAAGTCTGGCGGGACTGTAAACGTGACATCTGAAATGTTGTTGTGACTACAGGAAAACCATCAAGTCTGGCGGGACTGTAAACGTGACATCTGAAATGTTGTTGTGACTACAGGAAAACCATCAAGTCTGGCGGGACTGTAAACGTGACATCTGAAATGTTGTTGTGACTACAGGAAAACCATCAAGTCTGGCGGGACTGTAAACGTGACATCTGAAATGTTGTTGTGACTACAGGAAAACCATCAAGTCTGGCGGGACTGTAAACGTGACATCTGAAATGTTGTTGTGACTACAGGAAAACCATCAAGTCTGGCGGGACTGTAAACGTGACATCTGAAATGTTGTTGTGACTACAGGAAAACCATCAAGTCTGGCGGGACTGTAAACGTGACATCTGAAATGCATTTTATGCCATCTGATTATGCTAAGTCATTGTTGCGTGTGATTAAACCATGTGGTGTGAGATGTTAACTGAGACCTACTTTCTTCTCCAGCTCCTCCACCAGTCCTCTGTGTGTCCTCTCAGTCTCCAGGAGGAACTTCATCCTGGTCTTCACGTCCTCCACCAGCTGCCTCTTCATGTGCACGTCTCTCTCTGTGTGGATCACCCTGGGAATGAGACACACACACACACACACACACGTCATTAACACGCACGCAACGATGCAGACGCAAACACACGCAGAAGCAGACACACACACACACACACACCGTGTCCCCACGCACCCCTCCCATCACATCTCATTATGACAACTAAATATATTGACAATCCCATGCTGATAGGGGATGCTGCAGAAAATATGAATGGCTGTATAATATCCCATTTGTAGACTGCATACATTCCTGATTCCTAGACTAGTGGGGAATATCTATGCATGTTGTGGAACATCAGTTGGGGGAACATATCTGACAAATGACCTTCTAGATCTTCTGATCTACACTAACATCCTGACTGCAGTAACAGTCTGATCTACACTAACATCTAGACTGCAGTAACAGTCTGATCTACACTAACATCCAGACTGCAGTAACAGTCTGATCTACACTAACATCCAGAACTGCAGTAACAGTCTGATCTACACTAACATCTAGACTGCAGTAACAGTCTGATCTACACTAACATCCAGACTGCAGTAACAGTCTGATCTACACTAACATCTAGACTGCAGTAACAGTCTGATCTACACTAACATCCAGACTGCAGTAACGGTCTGATCTACACTAACATCTAGACTGCAGTAACAGTCTGATCTACACTAACATCTTAGACTGCAGTAACGGTCTGATCTACACTAACATCTAGACTGCAGTAACAGTCTGATCTACACTAACATCCAGACTGGCAGTAACAGTCTGATCTACACTAACATCCAGACTGCAGTAACAGTCTGATCTACACTAACATCCAGACTGCAGTAACAGTCTGATCTACACTAACATCCAGACTGCAGTAACAGTCTGATCTACACTTACATAGATGCAATTCAACACATCCAAATAGCATGAAAAGAGACACAGTTCTTGATGAAATGTTCCACTGCTGTCCTCGCCACATGAAAAACCCATTCGACTGTGGAGGCGGCGACTAGGGAGGGGGACGTGGTTCTGTAGATAACGATCCAGAGGGGAATCAACTCCAAAAGAGTTTGTTTACTTGACTAGTTGACTATTCTGACAGTAACTAGATAGAGAGACACTGGGGGCCCGGTGTTGAAACGGCATGGCTGTGTGTGTGTCTAAAATATACGACGTGTCACTTCACATTTCAAAACCTCTCCCCGACACGCTTAATATTCCCGTAACTCTTTAGAGCCTCATCTTAAGAGACCTCTTTCAGTTAAACGTCTTAGTGTGTTGTTTATTCTGTTTACATGTTTTGCTCCGTTTTCTTTCACATAAAGGCAAATATTACCGACTTCATGGCCTTCTGGGGTCCCGCTGGGGGGGAATCGGAAGAACAAATGGAATGATATAATTAAAGATCAGATGTGTTTCCTTTTAATTAATCAGGTTAACATTGCAAAATTTGCTTTGTTGTTTCTCCTCTCGGCCTGCGCATATTACGGACTAGGCTTCGACTCTAAATAAACAGATGACGCAACCAAGGGGCAAGTGCCTTTCATATTTTTGTGTAAGTAAATGTCCCTGTCTCCCTCGATAGAGCCGTTAGCCTGGGGGCAGACCGGACCAAATAAATGAGAGCTTGTCTTATTGGAGTGACATTAAATGAAATGAGAGAGAAGAGAGGAGAGTCAGGCCGGGGGGAGCTGCTGCATAGGGTCCCTGCTTACCCCAATGGATTTAACCATAATGAGAAAAGCCATATTGAACCTTTAGGACGTCTGTCTCTGTTGACTTTAAGAGCAGCAGCATTAGAGAGAAGCCCAGCCACGTCACACAGCTCCCTCTGTTCATCCCCAACACTAAATAATGCTAATTAGATCAGGAACATGTATT
>NC_074669.1:42620758-42666970 GCF_029448725.1 Salvelinus fontinalis
ACATTTTCGGAAATTACCGTAGTACATCTCACCTGTCACCCAGAGGCGGTTCCTCTTAAGCTTCTGTCGCTTCCCTCGTTCCTCAAACGAGAGGAAAGAGGGAGAAGAAAAGAGTGTTAGAGGACAACGTCCCCGCCCGTAGCCTAATTATCCTTCATTTTCCTAACAGACTCTCTCTTTCTCATTTCCTTCCCACCTTGTTGAATAGAAAGTACAAAGACAGAAGTCAAGGAACAGAGAGCACCATTAAGAGGGTCACGTTTTACAGACTGACGGCAATTATGGAGAGGGAACAGGGTGGAAATACCTAACAAAGCACTCTGCCGTGTGTGTGTGTGTATCTGTGAGTGTGTGTCTCTCTCTCTGTGTGTGTGTCTCTGACAGCTATTGCAGTCTGGTTCCTGACAGAGAGGTCTGCGGGGATGAGGTGGCTGGCGTGGTGTGATTGACTGATGAAAGTGTCACTGTGCTGTAGAGACACATGTTCCACTTAGGCTGAAAGGGTACGCCACTTCTCTCACTTTGTCTCTCTACCTCCCCCTCTCGCTTGCTACCTCTCCCCCTCTCTCTCGCTCTCTCCCTCACAGACACACACAGCCTGATTCACATTTCAATAACACACAACTTCTCACTGAAGTAACAGGAAACTACAGGACACCACTAAGGAGCCAAACAAACGAGGTAGCTCTACTTCTCGGTCTCTGACACTGTCATCATACCTTTTCACATGACAGCCCCCGAGGCGCCGGGCTAAGCCAATTAGAGCCAGAGTTTTGGACTCTGAGTCAGAGAGCTAGCAGGCAGGCAGGGGCCAGCCGGATACCAGCCAACAGCACAGGACCTTGTGCCCTTTATAGGGGGAATGATCCCTGTTTTCTAGCTGAGAGCTCAGAGTCTTGGACAACTTCTGCTGCAGTGGCATTAATACTGCAGGAGTAAAAGACAGCTATTGCTGTTTCTTTCTGGTCAGCCCAAGCAGAGAGAAGTGTGTGTGTCTATCTCTGTGGTGTCTATCTCTAGGTGTTTGTGCATGTGTGTAAGTGTGTGTGTGTGTGTGTGTGTGTGTGTGTGTGTGTGTGTGTGTGTGTGTGTGTGTGTGTGTGTGTGTGTGTGTGTGTGTGTGTGTGTGTGTGTGTGTGTGTGTGTGTGTGTGTGTGTGTGCATTTGTATGTGTGTGTCATTAATGCCGCAGAGCCAGTGTCTGAGGTCTCCTCGGGGCCCTGGCTGTTCTATTCTACGATAGCTAGGTAGGGGCCGGAACCCGGAGGCCACTTCCAGAGCAGCGGGGCTCCTGCGCTCTTTGACCTCTGTGTATCACACACCCTCCTAATCAGGCCTCCAGTGGGTTGGGGCTGGTCGGGGCTCTGCCTGCTCCTACCCAACAGGGGCTTCCTGCCAGTCCCACTAACTACCATACGGCCTGGTGTGTGTGTGAGAGAGAGTACGTGTGTGTATGTGTATGAGGCCGTGAAAGAGAGCGAAAGAGGAGGTCAGGTCATGGAAGAATTTGCCTGGCTACACAAACTCTACACCACGCCACGGATGTTAGTTTCTTCTCCCCAATGAGTTCTCCGCAATGTGGGTAAAGCGCCATTTTGAAAATTCGTCATTGGCTTTGACACTCTGAATGGTAAGATATGATCCAACAACCTTAATTTTGACGTCCCCACAAACAACATCAACGATGGCAGTCTCAGACTGAAGTACTGTATGTAGCAAACAAAGAATTCAGTTTGAGAAATATCACTAGGACACTGTTTCAGAGACTAGCTGGTTGAGTCAGTACAGTATAGTATAATAATAGAGTAGTCAGTACAGTATAGTATAATATAGTAGTCAGTAGGGTATAGTATAATAGTCAGTACATTACAGCATAATATAGTAGTCAGTAGGGTATAGTATAATATAGTAGTGAACAGGGTATAGTATAGTAGTGCGTACATTACAGTATAAAATATAGTAGTCGGAAGGGTATAGTATAGTAGTCCGTAGGGGATAGTATAATAATATAGTAGTCCGTAGGGTATAGTATAATAATATAGTAGTCAGTAGGGTATAGTATAATAATACAGTAGTCAGTAGGGTATAGTATAAAAATATAGTAGTCATAATAGTACATTATAGTATAATATTGTAGTCAGAAGGGTATAGTATAGTAGTCAGTAGGGGATAGTATAATTATATAGTAGTCGGTACAGTATAGTATAATAATATAGTAGGCAGTAGGGTATAATACAATATAGCAGTCAGTAGGGTATAGTATAAAATATAGTAAGCAGTAGGGTATAATATAATAGTCAGTAGGGTATAGTATAAAATATAGTAGGCAGTAGGGTATAATACAATATAGCAGTCAGTAGGGTATAGTATAAAATATAGTAAGCAGTAGGGTATAATATAATAGTCAGTAGGGTATAGTATAAAATATAGTAGGCAGTAGGGTATAGTATAATATAGTAGTCGGTACAGTATAGTATAATATAGTAGTCAGTAGGGTATAGTATAATAATACAGTAGTCAGTATAGTATATTATAGTATAATATAGTAGTCAGTAGTGTATAGTATAATAATATAGTAGTCAGTATAGTACATTATAGTATAGAAGTCAATAGAGTATAGTATAGTATATCAGTCCGCAGGGTATCGTATAGTATAATATAGCAGTCAGTAGGGTATAGTATAGTACATTATAGTATAGTAGTCAGTGGGGTATAGTATAGCAGTCCGTAGGGTATAGTATAGTACTCAGTAGGGTATAGTATAATATAGCAGTCAGTAGGGTATAGTATAGTCGATTATAGTATAGTAGTCAGTAGGTTATAGTATAGTGGTCAGTAGGGTATAGAATAGTATAGTAGTCAGTAGCATATAGTATACTAATCAGTAGGGTATAGTATAAGAATATAGTAGTCAGTATAGTACATTATAGTATAATATAGTAGTCAGTAGCGTATAGTATAATAATATAGTAGTCAGTATAGTACATTATAGTATAATATAGTAGTCAGTAGGGTATAGTAAAATAATATAGTAGTCAGTACAGTACATTATAGCAGGCAGTATGGTATAGTATAATAATATAGTAGTCAGTATAGTACATTATAGTATAGAAGTCAGTGGGGTATAGTATAGCAGTCCGTAGGGTATAGTATAGTACTCAGTAGGGTATAGTATAATATAGCAGTCAGTAGGGTATAGTATAGTCGATTATAGTATAGTAGTCAGTAGGTTATAGTATAGTGGTCAGTAGGGTATAGAATAGTATAGTAGTCAGTAGCATATAGTATACTAATCAGTAGGGTATAGTATAATAGTCAGTAGGGTATATAATAGTATAGTAGTCAGTAGGGTATAGTATAGTAGTCAGTAAGGTATAGTATAGTAGTCAGGAGGGTATAGTATAGTAGTCAATAGGGTATTGTAGTCAGTAGGGTATAGTATAGGAGTCAGTAGGGTATAGTATAGTAGTCAATAGGGTATTGTAGTCAGTAGGGTATAGTATAGGAGTCAGTAGGGTATAGTATAGTAGGCAGGAGGGTATAGTATAGTAGTCAGTAGGGTATAGTATAGAGGTCAATTGGGTATTGTAGTCAATATGGTATAGTATAGTAGTCAGTAGGGTGTAGTATAGTATTCAGTAGGGTATATTATAGTAGTCAATAGGGTATAGTATAGTAGTCAATATGGTATTGTAGTCAGTAGGGTATAGTATAGTAGTCAATAGGTTATAGTATAGTAGTCAATATGGTATTGTAGTCAGTAGGGTATAGTATAGTAGTCAATATGGTATTGTAGTCAGTAGGGTATAGTATAGTAGTCAATAGGGTATAGAATAGTAGTCAATATGGTATTGTAGTCAGTAGGGTATAGTATAGTAGTCAATAGGGTATAGTATAGTAGTCAGTAGGGTATAGTATAGTAGTCAATAGGGTATAGTATAGTAGTCAGTAGGGTATAGTATAGTAGTCAGTAGGGTATAGTACAGTATTGCAGGAGACTGCAGCAGTGTGTTCAGTGCTCTGTGGCTCTTCCTCTGCTCCTCTGTGGTGCTGACCTCAGGCGAGGGCAGGCCTGTCAGACACACACTTATTAAGCATGATAAGGGCAAAGGAGCTGCTCCCACTGCAGCCAGGGATAGGGCCCCCAGAAACACACCGAAAGACAAAAGAAAAGACAGGAAGAAACAAAAGAGGAAAGAAAAATAACAACTTCCTTGTTCCCAGTTACTGTACCAACCCCCCTGCTTATCTTTCCCTACCCCTCCTTCCCTTCTGTTCCTTGTTCCTAGTTACTGTACCAACCCCCCTGCTTATCTTTCCCTACCCCTCCTTCTCTTCTGTTCCTTGTTCCAGTTACTGTACCAACCCCCCTGCTTATCTTTCCCTACCCCTCCTTCTCTTCTGTTCCTTGTTCCAGTTACTGTACCAACCCCCCTGCTTATCTTTCCCTACCCCTCCTTCTCTTCTGTTCCTTGTTCCCAGTTACTGTACCAACCCCCCTGCTTATCTTTCCCTACCCCTCCTCCTCTTCTGTTCCTTGTTCCCAGTTACTGTACCAACCCCCCTGCTTATCTTTCCCTACCCCTCCTCCTCTTCTGTTCCTTGTTCCCAGTTACTGTACCAACCCCCCTGCTTATCTTTCCCTACCCCTCCTTCTCTTCTGTTCCTTGTTCCCAGTTACTGTACCAACCCCCCTGCTTATCTTTCCCTACCCCTCCTTCCCTTCTGTTCCTTGTTCCTAGTTACTGTACCAACCCCCCTGCTTATCTTTCCCTACCCCTCCTTCTCTTCTGTTCCTTGTTCCCAGTTACTGTACCAACCCCCCTGCTTATCTTTCCCTACCCCTCCTTCTCTTCTGTTCCTTGTTCCCAGTTACTGTACCAACCCCCCTGCTTATCTTTCCCTACCCCTCCTCCTCTTCTGTTCCTTGTTCCCAGTTACTGTACCAACCCCCCTGCTTATCTTTCCCTACCCCTCCTTCTCTTCTGTTCCTTGTTCCTAGTTATTATACCAACCCCCCTGCTTATCTTTCCCTACCCCTCCTTCTCTTCTGTTCCTTGTTCCAGTTACTGTACCAACCCCCCTGCTTATCTTTCCCTACCCCTCCTTCTCTTCTGTTCCTTGTTCCCAGTTACTGTACCAACCCCCCTGCTTATCTTTCCCTACCCCTCCTTCCCTTCTGTTCCTTGTTCCTAGTTACTGTACCAACCCCCCTGCTTATCTTTCCCTACCCCTCCTTCTCTTCTGTTCCTTGTTCCAGTTACTGTACCAACCCCCCTGCTTATCTTTCCGTACCCCTCCTTCTCTTCTGTTCCTTGTTCCAGTTACTGTACCAACCCCCCTGCTTATCTTTCCCTACCCCTCCTTCCCTTCTGTTCCTTGTTCCTAGTTACTGTACCAACCCCCCTGCTTATCTTTCCCTACCCCTCCTTCTCTTCTGTTCCTTGTTCCAGTTACTGTACCAACCCCCCTGCTTATCTTTCCCTACCCCTCCTTCCCTTCTGTTCCTTGTTCCTAGTTACTGTACCAACCCCCTGCTTATCTTTCCCTACCCCTCCTTCCCTTCTGTTCCTTGTTCCTAGTTACTGTACCAACCCCCTGCTTATCTTTCCCTACCCCTCCTCCTCTTCTGTTCCTTGTTCCTAGTTACTGTACCAACCCCCTGCTTATCTTTCCCTACCCCTCCTCCTCTTCTGTTCCTTGTTCCTAGTTACTGTACCAACCCCCCTGCTTATCTTTCCCTACCCCTCCTCCTCTTCTGTTCCTTGTTCCTAGTTACTGTACCAACCCCCCTGCTTATCTTTCCCTACCCCTCCTTCTCTTCTGTTCCTTGTTCCCAGTTACTGTACCAACCCCTCTGCTTATCTTTCCCTGCCCCTCCTTCTCTTCTGTTCCTTGTTCCCAGTTACTGTACCAACCCCTCTGCTTATCTTTCCCTACCCCTCCTTCTCTTCTGTTCCTTGTTCCCAGTTACTGTACCAACCCCTCTGCTTATCTTTCCCTACCCCTCCTTCTCTTCTGTTCCTTGTTCCTAGTTACTGTACCAACCCCCCTGCTTATCTTTCCCTACCCCTCCTTCTCTTCTGTTCCTTGTTCCCAGTTACTGTACCAACCCCTCTGCTTATCTTTCCCTGCCCCTCCTTCTCTTCTGTTCCTTGTTCCCAGTTACTGTACCAACCCCTCTGCTTATCTTTCCCTACCCCTCCTTCTCTTCTGTCCCTTGTTCCTAGTTACTGTACCAACCCCCCTGCTTATCTTTCCCTACCCCTCCTTCCCTTCTGTTCCTTGTTCCTAGTTACTGTACCAACCCCCCTGCTTATCTTTCCCTACCCCTCCGTCTCCTCTTCTGTTTGTTCCACTCTTTCTGTGCCTGTCCTCCCCTCTTCTGGTCTGTGGTACCTGTGATAACTGCTTGCTGACGTTCAGTCTCTGGGCGAGCTGCGACGTGATCTTCTCGTTTGCGTCTCGCAGCTCCTGGGAGGAGCGCTGGGCATCACGTCGGGCGGTCTGTAGAACGGCGAGATGGCGCTGGAGCGCCAGAACGCGCCCGCGCAGTGAGGCGGGAGCGCAGCAGCCGCACCTCTGGGCCTTCCTCCTCTTCCTCTCACTCCGTCTCTTCCCTCCTTCCTCCCCCGGTTCCCTCTGTTTATATCCTAACAAGAGGAGAACACAGTGCGTTCCTCAGAGTGTTCATGTACAAGAGAGCGGTGAACACACTTACAATCCCCATTTAGATTTCTACTGCTGAGAGTTATCAAACGTGTGTGTGTGTACGTATGTGTGTTTGTGTGTGTGTGTGTGTGTGTGTGTTTGTGTGTACGTATTTGTGTTTGTGTGTGTGTGTGTGTGTGTACGTATTTGTGTGTACGTATGTGTGTTTGTGTGTGTGTGTGTGTACGTATTTGTGTGTGTGTGTGTGTGTGTGTGTGTGTGTGTGTGTGTGTGTGTGTGTGTGTGTGTGTGTGTGTGTGTACGTGTGTTACTCTATCAGACTGACTAAGCCATTCCATATATAACCGATACAACAGTGTAGAGAACAGAATCTTGTTTTGTATCAGGTGTTGCTTCCGATAGTGTGTGTGTTTTGGTCCCCCCCCCTAAATAGTTGATAAAGTTTTGTGAAAATCTGAGTGAAACATGAAAACGTGTTGTTGCTACCTTGGTTCGGAACATCGGGCTGCGTTCCGGAGAATTCTTCCGCTGGCTGTTCTGAGGAGGCTGCGTACCTGTGTGACTGGAAAAAGACAAACCAAAATGTTTTGAAACTCTTTTAAACACTGCCGTTTAATGCAGCACAACAGGTTGACGTCCGCGTCGTGTCACACAGGAATCACAGCATGTGGCGTTTAACGCGATGCGACAAATCACACCGAGCCGTAATGCGGCGCAACGTGTTTAATACAACACACGTCGACTCGAACGCAACTCTACACCTCCACAACTCTTGACAGGTGCCTGATGAAACACCCCCGCGCTCACTCACCCCCTTGCCCCTGTGCCCCACGGTGTGTGTGTGTGTGTGACACCGCCTGAGAGCGTTTGTAGTCACATCAAAGCCCTTCCCCCCAGAGCACCGGTATGGTTTAATCACGGGCTGGTTTGATCACATGGAGCCTTCCGGAAGCCCTTTGATTTGTGACACAGCGCGCGTGGCTCCACTGTCATGGCGATGAGGCTGGGCGGAGCTGATGGGCAGGGCAGGCGGAGGGGCATGTGGAGTGGCTGACTGAGGGATCTGATTTGACAGATAGAAGAGCCTACAGAACATCCCTTTGGTGAATAGCTGCCAGGTATTACAGTGAAGGAGTTGACAATGGACAAAAACAAGTACAGAAAAACCTGGACTATTGATTTCATTGGGTGGAGGAGGAAGGAAGAACAGAGGAGGCAGAGGCTACAGCCAGGTAGAGCACAGAGTAGCAACTGCACTGTGTAATATAGGCTTCACATGGCTATAGGCCAAACCCAGGCAACATCCTGACTGACTCACCGATTACAAACTCTCCAGAAATGAAATCAACAATTCAATTAACAATTCAATGAACTACTTCAATTCCACATTATGCGTAAAGACTTGTTAGTCGATTGAATGGAGGTTATAGTGAATGGAAGAACAGATAAGACTTCTCCAAATGGACCCACCTTGACTGGGTGACTGTCCAGGCTGTCAGAGTACTCCTCTCCACTGTCACGAGAGAGAGAGACATAGAGAGAGAGAGAGACAGAGACAGAGAGAGAGACCGAGAGAGAGAAACATAGAGAGAGAGAGAGAGACAGAGACAGAGAGAGAGAGAGGGAGAGAGAGACCGAGACAGAGTGAAAGAAAGAGAGAGAGACCGAGAGAGAGACAGAGAGGGGTGGGAAAAAGAGTGAATATGTGAATATGTATTAACACAGTAATATTTCAAATTTGCATGTATGGAAGTTCAATAACAATGTATATATCCAATGTTCCATTTACCATCAAGCAGAGTATTTTTTTCTCCATCTCATTCCATGTGCCATTTCATTCCTGAATGTATTTCCTCAATTCCTGGAAATGACCTGAATGAATTCCAGCTCATCAGTTGTGCTACGGTGTGTATCAACATGTATGCAGACTGCTGTGGCCTTCATTAGTGCGATCTGTGTGACAGACGTGTGTGAGTGGCATGGCTGAGCACCGACGAGACGAGCCCATCTGATGGACGGACGTGCGGTAAGGGTTTCGGAGACACGCACACCTCCACTCCCTACCCACCCACCTCCCCCGTTATCGACAGTGACCTTTGACGTGGAAGTCAGTGACATTTACGCTGTGGGTTTTATTAACGTGGGGCGGTGAGAGCAGCAGAGGTAAAGACCTCCACATCACCATCAGCCTTCCCACATGACAGACCAGAGGCCCCAGGGCTGGGGGGCGCAGGCTGGGGGTGGAGGCTAGAGCTAGGGTCTGGGGCTGGAGGGAGAAAGGACTGGACCCAGCCACTAAGGACCAAGACTGGCCTACTGACAGACTGTGCTGAGCACTGAACATTCCAGTACACACACCTGCACCAGAGAGGCATTTAGCCTACAATACCATACCAAAGTAATAGTTTGAATACTGTATGTAATCAATGCAACAGGAAGGGGAATAAATAACTACTTCAATACAAACCAACCATGTGGATACAAGTCAAGTCCTCACAATAACAGTATGCGGGATGTATTGGATAGACTGCATTTGCATGATATGCTGTTGTAATTGACAGGTATTTCAGATAGCCTGTCTTTACCTTCAATTCTCGGGCCGACTCTCTTCTCTGTATATATCAATGATGTCGCTCTCGCTGCTGGTGATTCTCTGATCCACCACTACGCAGACGACACCATTCTGCATACTTCTGGCCCATCTTCGGACACTGTCTTAACTAACCTACAGACGAGCTTCAATGCCATACAACTCTCCTTCCGTGGCCTCCGACTGCCCTTAAATGCAAGTAAAACTAAATGCATGCTCTACAACCGATCAATGCCCGCACCTGCCCACCCGTCTAGCATCACTACTCTGGACGGTTCTGACTTAGAATACGTGGACAACTACAAATACCTAGGTGTCTGGTTAGACTGTAAACTCTCCTTCCAGACTCACATTAAGCATCTCCAATCCAAAATTAAATCTAGAATCGACTTTCTATTTCGCAACAAAGCATCCTTCACTCATGCTGCCAAACATACCCTCATAAAACTGACTATCCTACCGATCCTCGACGATGTCATTTACAAAATAGCCTCCAACACTCTACTCAACAAATTGGATGCAGTCTATCACAGTGCCATCCGTTTTGTCACTAAGGCCCCATATACTACCCACCACTGCGACCTGTATGCTCTCGTTGGCTGGAACAGCTTCATACTCGTCGCCAAACCCACTGGCTCCAGGTCATCTACAAGTCTTTACTACGTAAAGCCCCGCTTTATCTCAGCTCACTGGTCACCATAGCAGCACCCACCCGTAGCACCCGGTCCAGCAGGTATATCTCACTGGTCACCCCCAAAGCCAATTCCTCCTTTGGCCGCCTTTCCATCCAGTTCTCTGCTGCCAATGACTGGAACGAACTGCAAAAATCACTGAAGCTGGTAGACTCATATCTCCCTCACTAGCATTAAGCACCAGTTGTCAGAGCAATTCACAGATCTCTGCACCTGTACATAGCCCATCTGTAAATAGCCCATCCAACTACCTCACCCCCATACTGTATTTATTTATTTATCATGCTCCTTTGCACCCCAGTAGCTCTACTTGCACATTCATCTTATTGACTGTATGTTTGTTTATTCTATGTGTAACTCTGTGTTGTTGTATGTGTCGAACTGCTTTGCTTTATCTTGGCCAGGTCGCAGTTGTAAATGAGAACTTGTTCTCAACTAGCCTACCTGGTTAAATAAAGGTGAAATGTTTTTTTTTTTTTTTTTTTTTTTTAAACCTGCCTGAGCCGTTCTGCCTTTGGGCTGAACCACTCACTCAGCCAGGGTGGGGGTGATCACCTTGTCAGGGAGTGAGCTGTATCACTGTATCTTATTCGCGGTGGCAGGGCATCCCCCCCGTTTAGGGCACTTCTACTATTCCATCAGTCTCAGATGTGCTGAGTGGACAGGACAGTGTGCTGGTCGTGTCATGGCTGCCTTGCTTCGGGAGACAGGCTGTGTGTGTGTGTGTACTATATATTGTATACCAGATACCTCCTGCTAGCCCCTACAGTACTCTCCCGGAGGCCCCTGCCTCAGCCCTGCTCTGCTCTCCAAACAAACTGCTGATGTGGTCAAAATTCAAAATGTCCGCCAGCCTTAAGGTACTTCTTCCTGAAACTTTCTAACCACAAGTTGAGCCAGAGGCAGTGAGAAGAACAGTCAGAAACCAAGACAGAGGAAGGCGCTTGTCAGTCACTTATTTAACGAGTCTGATATCTTCATTTTGTTGGTATTTAACAAATTCTCTGCAGGATGAAAAGCCACCTTTTCCCAAGCATCTATAGGCATAATAATATTGAGACAAGAGAGACACAGAAGGCTTTAACAGCACTGCACCTCAACTGACAGGTAACTTAACTAAGACGTCTTTATTTAAGTCCCCCTTTTAGGTTAAGACTGTATCTTACGGCTGCTTATTAGACACATTAGGGACAAGGGAGAAACATGCCATAGGTTTATACAGCCACTGTTAGGTTTCAACGTCCCCGTGTGAGTAACCAAGGTTTCAGTGAGATGAATTAGTCATGGGAGAGGTGAGGTGTGTGAGAAGAGTGTGTGTGTGTGTGTGTGTGTGTGTGTGTGTGTGTGTGTGTGTGTGTGTGTGTGTGTGTGTGTGTGTGTGTGTGTGTGTGTGTGTGTGTGTGAAGTGAAGCTAGGCTACTGCTGGAGGGGGGGGTGGAGAGAGTCTCTGTGAGAAATGAACATCAGCCAGCGGTGTAGGTAGCCGGTGTTTGAAATCAAATCATCCCAACCATCACTCAATAAACATTAGCTCAGTGGCTTTTTAGCATAAAACATACATGAAATAATTACTGTAGATGGTTCTTAATTTGGAGAGTGTTAAACAGCTTGTAGACATCTGGTAGCGAGCCGAGGAGGGTCATTCAAAATTTATCCAACTAAATGAAGGAGAGGAGAGGAATGAGAGGGGGTTCGTGTGGGGAGCAAAAAAACGGTTGTGCACATCCTGAATCGACATGTCACAAGATAACGGAACTGACTGGGGTTGGGGTGGTGGGGGGAACCTATGCCTGGGAATGTCTTAGGTTGCTGTCACGAGAGGGGTGAATATGCAAAGGACCGGTAAATTAAATCAAGCTGCCAAACTGTCAATTCTCAGGTCTCATGACTGCATCACTGGAAGATATCAAGTGTCGGGCCCTTATCATATCAAGTGTCGGGCCCTTATCATATCAAGTGTCGGGCCCTTATCATATCAAGTGTCGGGCTTTCTTGGCACCAGTTCAACTCTGTGTGCAGAGGTGGCTAATTTTGCATGCAAATTTCAGTCAATAAGCTCCGAGCAAGACGTCCCAGGATATTTCAAAGGATCTGACAGTCGTTTTTTTATTTTTCCTCCCTCTCCCTCCATCGGCTCTTGAATACCAACTAGACAGGCGCTGAAAATTCAATCACCCATTTGCTTACGCTTTGCATATGCACGGTGTCCCCTCGATGCCGCTAAGCCCCCCCTAGAAAATAATGAGGGGGTGAGAGAGAGAGGGAAAATGTGTGTGTCGTACCTGTCCGCGCTTATGTCCTCCCAGTCATCCCTAGCAGGGCTGCGGCCTCCTCCTCCGATGGCTTGATTGGGGCCAACCGCTCGGTGGCGGTGCAGCCGCGCTGGGCCTCTGGGCCGCATGCCTGTTTTGAATTTGACCTTGCTGTTTGCTAATGCCCCTCCACTTATTCCCCCCCCTGCTGTGGCTGCTGCGGCCAGCCCTGTTAGCATGTTAGCCTTGGGTTGTCTCTGGCTCCTGTTGAAGTCCCGGGCCGCCCTCAGGATGCCCAGCTCCTGCCTGAGCCGGAGCAGCTGCTGCCGGGTGCGTCCGGCTTCCCTCCTGGCCCCCTCCAGCTGGGTCTCCAGGGCCAGGGCCTTGGCGCGGTGTCTCTCCTCCTGGGCGAGTGCCTGGGCATGGGCCGCCTCGTCGCGAGCAGCCCCCTGGGTGCGGAGGCGGGCCAGAGAGCCCTGGAGGTGATCCTTGTCCTTGGTTAGAGCTGTGTTGGCCTCCTGGAGGTCCTGGTTGTCCTCCCTCAGCCTCTCGGTCTCCTGCTCCATGGACACCGTCCTCCTCTCCAACTGTTCTATCTATATGGTGATCATTGAGTGTTCATTAGGACCAAAACGAACCTCCCAGTCATACCACTCTATGTACTCTGCCATGTAGAGTTAATGGACCTTCTATTCACTGTAAATGTCTTAAAACAAGCTACGAACAAGAAAAATCCTGTCAACTTTGAACTGCGAAAACAGGGTAGTGTCAGTGTTTCTCTCTACTCTGACCTGTGTTTGCAGTAACTGTGCAGGCCAGGGTAGTAGAGGGTTGAAACAAACCATTAGGCCATTAACACGGCGGCAGGTAGCCTAGTGGTTAAGAGCTTTGGGCCAGTAACCAAAAGGTCGCTGGGTCGAATCCCCGAGCCGACTAGCTGAAAAATCTGTCGATGTGCCCTTGCGCAAGGCACTGAACCCTAAATACTCCTATAAGCTCTGGATAAGAGCATCTGCTAAATTACTGAAATGTAAACACTCCAATTCCGACTGAGCCCCCCCCTCCTAGAGAGGCTACAGAGATCTTGACTGCTAGCCCCACCCTCTCCCTCCTAGAGAGGCTACAGCCATCTGACTGCTAGCCCCCCCCCCCCTCCTAGAGAGGCTACAGACATCTGACTGCTAGCCCCCCCCCCCCCCCCTCCTAGAGAGGCTACAGACATCTGACTGCTAGCCCCCCCCCTCCACCTAGAGAGGCTACAGACATCTGACTGCTAGCCCCACCCTCTCCCTCCTAGAGAGGCTACAGACATCTGACTGCTAGCCCCCCCCTCCACCTAGAGAGGCTTCAGACATCTGACTGCTAGCCCCACCCTCTCCCTCCTAGAGAGGCTACAGACATCTGACTGCTAGCCCCCCCCTCCACCTAGAGAGGCTACAGACATCTGACTGCTAGCCCCCCCCTCCACCTAGAGAGGCTACAGACATCTGACTGCTAGCCCCACCCTCCACCTAGAGAGGCTACAGCCATCTGACTGCTAGCCCCCCCCCCCCCCCCTCCTAGAGAGGCTACAGACATCTGACTGCTAGCCCCACCCTCCACCTAGAGAGGCTACAGCCATCTGACTGCTAGCCCCCCCCCCCCCTCCTAGAGAGGCTACAGACATCTGACTGCTAGCCCCCCCTCCTAGAGAGGCTACAGACATCTGACTGCTAGCCCCCCCTCCTAGAGAGGCTACAGACATCTGACTGCTAGCCCCCCCTCCTAGAGAGGCTACAGCAGACATCTGACTGCTAGCCCCCCCCCCCCCTCCTAGAGAGGCTACAGACATCTGACTGCTAGCCCCACCCTCTCCCTCCTAGAGAGGCTACAGCAGACATCTGACTGCTAGCCCCCCCCCCCCCCCTCCTAGAGAGGCTACAGACATCTGACTGCTAGCCCCTCCTCCTAGAGAGGCTACAGACATCTGACTGCTAGCCCCACCCTCTCCCTCCTAGAGAGGCTACAGCCATCTGACTGCTAGCCCCCCCCCCCCCCCCCCTCCTAGAGAGGCTACAGACATCTGACTGCTAGCCCCCCCCTCCACCTAGAGAGGCTACAGACATCTGACTGCCAGACCCCCCCCCCTCCTAGAGAGGCTACAGACATCTGACTGCTAGTCCCCCGACCAGTCACCTATCACTAAACACTGAAAACAGGACCACCCCTTTGTCTCTTTGGTGGAAACGGTTAAACAGAACAGTGGATACCTGCTGGGTGTAGCTATACCCCCAGGCAATCGCTCTCTTTTATTGGACACGGCTCTGCCCTCTGCTTAAGCAGCACGGTACCATTCAAACAAAATTAGGGCGGCTTCCCGGTCCGCATGATCCTCGACTTATGGTGAGATGGGGCGACATGTAAAATTTCACGCACACACACACACACAGTGCATGCTCCTCACCGGGCCTCCCCAAAATGTCTTTCCATTACCCACCATGTCTGGATAGCATAAACGAGTGCTGCTCCTCTCCTCCCCTCCCTCCTCTCCCGACCCCTGTTGGTTATTATACTAACATGGTACTGTCACTCTGTAATAGATGCCATGACAGTCTCCATTAAACCACCCGCCATATGGCATTTGTTGGCGCTAGACGCCTTGGCATCATCTGCTAGAAATGATTCCGGAACAATTTAATTCCCCGTTAAAATAGTTCCCTGTGTCCCTCTCAATCCTCTTCAACACACCACTGCATGACTGTTATGGGCGTATGAGCACGCTTTTACATCCCCTCTTAACATCCCCCGAACGGCACTTCACCAATGTCATTGTGGAGGATTATCACACTCATAGTGAGTGATGGGGCCTGGGAAGAAGTCATTTAAAAAAACATTATTTGTGGTTGTTTTGTAGTTCTCAGAGGAAAGCCTTTGCAACCACTAGCAGACATTGAATAATTTTCAAATATGTTTTTCTAATTGTTATTTTGACCAGAAAAATGCCTGCTCAACAACAAAACATCCACATAAAACTACCAAGAGCCGAGACAGTATTTTTCTCCCCACTTCAGTTTTATAGAATTACTTAAGTAGGTATTGTGGTGAGGAAGACTTTTGTCTTGCCGGGTTTCTTTTATTGGCGGTGACAAAGAGCACTTTACTGTACCTTCTTCAGCGACTGCTCCACTCTCTCGGCAGAGGGCTTTTTGGGAGTGCTGTTCTTGACCTTCGGATCGGCTGCCACTTTGTGAAGAAGCTCTGCCAACGAGGACAAAGCATGTTATTGTGACATGAAGACAAGACACGTGTCTGCTTCCTTTCAGCCAGCCACATAGGTAGATGGAAAAGAGGAAAAAAAGATATTATTAAATCCATTTTTATTAATTATGTCTAATTGATTTCTTTTCACGCCGTAAGCCTATTCTTGTAGGCTACTTGTTCTTTTCTGAAAATAGTGTCAGAAAAGAACACATGACTTGCCAGTCAACGCATGGCTTGTAAGTTCAAGACAAGAGAGAGCTCTAAATTATATCACTTTGGCAATTATTCAGAAATCTAAAACCATTATAAAATGACAACGCAGAGAGCAATTGAAGACAGTGATTTGTCATATTAGGGGATTGGAATCAATAAACCTACCCTAGAATATCCATTTCCATTCTAAAACCATAGGACATAGTCTTTATCAAGCACCACTAATAATACAGGTCTTATATTTTATCTAAGCATCCCACTAGGATGTTCAATCAAAAGCAGACATGGGTGAAAACACAACCCCCTCGCCCCTGGAGATCTTAAACAAACGTAGAGAGATGTTCAACTCCCCTGTGAACACACAAACCCTGGCTGCCCTGCTTGCTTTGTAGCCCACCATGCATCCACACCCAGTAGAATAACTCCTCTCCAACGAATAAAATCTGCCTTTATTGGGAGCAGTTCAACAAGTCATTATTATGTTTCTAACATTCACCGGTGAAGAAGACGAAGAACAAGTATGTGAGTAGATTCCCCTGCTGCTACAAGCGAGAAAAAATACATCTAAAAATCACAAAAGGAATAGGAGTTTGTCTGTTTTGTGTGCGAACTACCCTCTTTTTTGACCCCAAAAATTAAAATAAAAAGGTTGAGGCAAAATAATAACGAAGACAAAACTTTTCCGCCTCCCTTCACTCCTTCTTGTTAAACTTTCATGGCGGTACAAGGAAACTCATTTGTCAGATAAGGTTGAAAATGTTAAATATTCAGGCACTCGACTTTTCAGGTCAGTTGACCTTTTGTCGTGAGATGCAGGAGAAAGAGGCGAGAGAGCGAGAGGGAGAGAAAGAAAGAGGTGGAGCCACTCTTCTCCTTTGCTCCTCCCTCCATTCTCCTTTGCATGGCCAAGGAAAGGAAAGGGAAGTTTGTTACTTCAAATTAGCCGTCTCTTTTGTCTCCGCCGACTTGTCACATCCAATCAGACCAGAGCCCAAATAAGCGAGGGCTGCCGCGCAGCGCTGTGTACATAACCAGATAGGGAGATAATTATCCAGCTCGCGCCCGGGCTGGGGGGTGGCTGGGGAGTTGCCACCTCGGCACTAGTACCTTGATATGGAGGGAGTCAGTGGCTCTCTAGTCACTTTGCTTTGGAGGAGGTCCCAATGCTACAGCATTCATTAACGTCTAACGGCTCAAATGTCTTCTCAACCCCATCACCTCCTCCTCCGCGCCTCCGTCTCCCGCCCCTTACGGGCCGAGCCACAAAGGTCTCCGCCACGGAGCGCTGTCTTTCATCTGTTTGCTTTCGTTAGCGGGATTGTGATGGGGTTGGGTTGGGTTGCTGCTTGAACCTTTCTCTCCCTTTGATCGGGTCAGAGGGGTTCCGCAAGAGTCAATTCCGTGGCAGCTTGTAAACGTGTTCTATGGATCTCTGTGTTTGTGTTGCCAGCGCCTGATTTGAGCTGCTACAGTGTTGGTTTATGATGAGCTGGCCTCAGAGTTAGCAATTTCAATTTACATCTTGTATGTCAATTAATTACATAATCACTTTAGTCACAATCAATCCTTGGGATTAACTTAAAAGGGCCGAACTGTGATATTTATAGACAGTTTTCAAAATCGGGATTGGGCCTTTACGTTATTATGAAGTGAAATGTATAAATCATAAACATTCTGTGGCTGCAGCCGTGCTTTCACTCAGGTGGTGCCCTGTAGAGAATATAGGTCTCCTAATTTGGTTGATTGGGTGACAGACAGGATACAATGTTAAACCATTACTTTCAAAGCCAGTCTATCTCAGCTTTTCTGATTATGCCATTGATTGTCAATGGGATCCGCCATCTTAATTAGTGGCATCCTTTGTAGACCTGGTTTTGCATTTGGCCGACAGACACCATCATTAATCATCAGGTAAATTAAAGTGATGGAGAACAGATTGGTTATTGAACTCGTTAATTAAAAAGGGCCACTGTAGTAGGTTATTCAGTATTTGACAAAGCGATATAGATTGGGAGTCCTAAATGGCACCCTTTTCCCTATATAGTGCACTACTTTTGACCAGCACATATGACTATGATAAACGGTAGTGCACTATGTAGGGAATAGGGTGCCATTTGGGACACAGAAAATTGATGCACGTTCTATGATTAGGAGGGGAGGTATGCACTATGCAAAGAAGATGCCTTCTTTTTGATATCCCAGTCAATTTAGAACAGGTTGATCAGGCTTTAATTGAATTGTCCCGTTAATTCCACTGAAGATGTGGTGTTCAACCCCCACAAAAAAGTAGCTGAGGAGGTACAACATTACAAGCACGTCAGAACACTACCGTTTAACAGATGTTCGACCTACGTATGTTAAACCAACATATGTGCCGTTATTCAGTGTTTTTTTACACCACCACCCCCCCCCTTCTGGGAAAAAATGAACATTGTTTTTACAGCTTTTTCTTTTGTTGTTACATGTACATTCTACACACATTCTACATATGTTGTTGTTGTTTTTTACAGTAGTTACATAGCAAGAATAAAGTCATTTGATATTTCGATATACATGACATATAGAGAGATAGTACTTATACATTATAAATTGTGTTTTCATTCAAAACTATGATAGAACATGAGCTATTAAACCCACCCTTCATTCAGTGTTTCCTCGTTGACTTGTTCAGCCTAAAGACACTATCCAGGGGTGTTGCTTCATACCTACAGCACGCTTGAGAATGAAAACCAATGCAGGACACATTCTTTCAGACAAGGAGAAATGGGGCAAAACAGCTTGATGGGGTTCTGATCTGTCAGTCAGCCTCTAGACGAGAGTGTGGATTATAGAGTTGGATAGATGGAACACTTGCCACAAAGCCTTTTTTAGCATGGACAGCACAATTTAATGCATTCATCATTTCACTGGATGGGACTCCTAATATTATAACGAGGGTCACACAATTCCACCCAGGTCAGCAAGACGGATCAGCCAACGGATTATAATCCTGAGCAAACACTGGGTAGGCTTTCTTTCCAACTCTATGGCGTGAAAGTGAAAAGGCTCACCTTGTTGTTCGTTCTGAAGACACAGCCTCAGCTCCTGTACAGTGGCACGGTCCATAGCAGCCTGGACACGCAACACATCCAGCTCCTCCTCTAGGTTAGTCCTACCACCACACACATCAAAAAACACTTAAAACACAACGTTTTTCCTCAAGACTTTAGTGACAGGAAGGGCAGTTCTGTGTCAGACTTGCGCTCCTCTTCTCTCAACACACCTGGACCCAAGGAAAGGGAACATCTTGTTACATTCCTGTAAATGCCACTTCTAATTCCACATTACAACCATTATGTGACGCCTCCTGTATGTGACGCCACCATTTTACTTTTAACCTGACAACCGTGGCATCAAATCCTCCTCTACGATACCGAGATGATTAATGTGAAGAGGAAGACTGGCTAATTAAGGCTGAATTTAATTCATGTGGAAATCAAAGTGACAAGAAACATGAAACCCAGGTAAGGAGGTACAATGTGTGTGCGCGCACGCGCGTGTTTGTGACGTGTGACGTGTGTATGAGCCCAATTAACTCTCTGCGATTAGCTTGATTCCCGCTAAAGGCTAATTAAGAGGAAAGGAGCCATGCTCGAGACTCTTGCACTTTCAAGTTATTATTAGGACCTAAAAAGAAGTCTGCGGAGGATACGGCTATAGGTCCCGCTGAGACCGTCGCACCTGAAAACACACACCTCGTTCCCCGCCCCTTCCCTCCACAGCCCCAAGCATCCGGGGAGATGGAGAAGCCAGAGAGAGAAACACTGTCTGTGTGAACTACTGTTACTGTTCCAGTGGCATCACTCAGCCTGATTTCCTTTTCCTGACTGACTGACTGGTGGCTATTGTAACACAGGTTCAACTAGTAGCATGGAACAGTCCAGTAATGAAACCATACACACCTCCAGACCAGCGCCATATGAGTGCTAGTGTGGTCGTGTCAGCTTGGACCCTGGTTCTGTTAGTAAACACACATGGCGAGGGCCTTCTAGTGTTCCGTTCTGTTCCGTTCTTCCTCCAATGATGTCTTCACGTACATAAACATGGACTGCTAAATGTTCTTACTGGTAGTTGGCAATAAAATGTGAGTAGTTCTCGGTTAGGGATAAGTTAGTTAGTAGGCTTGAGGTGTGTGAAATGGCTCAGGGTTCACCACAGTAATACGGTGCGAATCAAGGCCTAGTTTCAAGTTGCATTAGTCGGACGTACAGGATACACATGGTATATACTGTCTAACTAAATACTTGCAGGTTCCTTCTGGACAATAAGATATAATGACAGATGAATGGGCTAACGTACCCGCAGCTTAAATAAGTCCACAAATGACCCTCTCTGGGGGGTGAGACAGAGACAATGCAGATGGATACGTGTCGCTGCTTCACTATAGATTTTCCTCTAGAAATGAGCTGCAGTCGATGCAGGCTCCAGCTCCCCAGCACTGCCCTGAGAATACTATTATGTATCCATACAGCCCGTTAATGGGACAAATTAATTGAAATATGCCGCGTGTGGAACGGGCCAATTTCTTCTAATGTTTCTCTTTTATGCCTTGTCCGATGCCGGCCGTATCGACGTGACACCCAAGTTCATATTGAAGACACTCTGTTTTGTTGAAGGATGAACATGTTACTCACAGTGATCCCGGATTAGATTCCAGATGGGGTTTTGTTTTGTGTCCGGGGACCTTCCGGTTTCCCACCATGACACCCTAGTAAAGGACCAGTATAGGAGAGATACTAAACATATCTAATACATGGATGCAGTCAGTGTGTGGCCCAATACGCCACACTCAAGCAAGCAGACAGAGACACATTCCCTTGAAGGCGGCTACCGGTAGATGACTGTCCTTAGGTCCAAAGACATCATAGGTGACAGTACTATGAAGCACTCTAAGCAAACCTTGTCTTACTCCTCAACCCAACTAGATCACCTTCTACTGTATCTGCTCTCCCTCTCAACCAAACATTTACCTCACATCTCCAGGACGGTGAGCTGGGGCGTTAGGCCTCTGGGCTGCAGTGTGAACACAGCTTTATTAGCCCTCAATCCAGCAGCCAGTACTGGAGGTCTCTTCAGACCCAACAGTTGTTCAATTAAAATACAGACCAAGGCCCGATGCAAATTCCTGTTTTTTTTGTCAACTGCATATAATTGTTTTATGAGAGGTTGCTAACTCCCATCTCCCTCCCGTTCGATTCGCCCCTTCTCCGTTTCCCTCTCCCTCTCCCTCTCCCTTCATAGGCTTGTGTGATTCCTTAGTGTGAATGCATCAATTTGAATAACAGATGTTTATTTGCAGTCTATTTGGTTCCCTGGAGGGAGGGGGGAGCGTGGCCCTCTCTAGAGGGTTGAGAGGCTGGTTGGATGTTAGATATCTCTTCGAATAAATACATAAGGAAGAGGGGGTAACACCAGGGTTGCCTGAGGAGTGTCTGTATCTATCAGCGCGCCACACACAGGAGAACAGAGTAAAGCGAGTAGAAACAACAGCTAACTCCCCTGTTGTTCTGAGATCAGATACATAATGTACTACTCTTAGCTATAGAACAGTGGTGGGGAAAATCATGCCACTAAAATCTACTGAAGTCAATATTTCGAGGTGCTTGAATAAACCCATTCAAGGTGTATTTCCTATAGCAGTAATTGATTGCTCCTCTCTACATTACAATATCCTCATCTGGGCTACACCACTGATGTTTTCGGCGTCCAAAATAGCACCCTATTCCCTATATAGTGAACTACTTTTGGCCGCATGTAACGTGTGAATAGGATGCCATTTCAGATGCAGCCATTGACTTCTGTTTCCTGGTCAAACAGGCCTGCGTAAGGACACACTTGATCCACTACAGTGGCCCTCCAGAACACTACTGAAAGGTAGACTTTAATAATCCTAAAACAGATGCTTTCCTGTCCAACCCTTGACAGCATCATAGAACAATGTTTGTGGTCAATCACACATCCTGTTCTCTCTCTTTACCCTTTCTCTTCTGTTCAAATAAAGCCAGCAAATCCATCTCCAATTCCCTCATAACGCCTCGCCTGAGGTAGAATACAAAACTCAGCAGGCTTGAAAGCTGAAAAAAAAAAAAACGCTTTTACCTCCGCTAGCATCAAAATGAAAGACAACAGACGGAACAGATGCGTTCTGCTTGGTAATGATGGCTCTGTATTGTACGTCTCCATTTCGCTGTTTGTTAAAACCCTTCTCTCCTGAAATACCGTAGTAGCATCAGAGCCAGCCGAGCCCTGAGCCATCTATTCCAAGTCATTTGATCTTTTCTCTACCTGTGTTCCTCTAGAGTAGACTAACAGAGCTTAGAGCACACACTGCCAGCTCCGACCCACCAGGGATCACAGAGCAGTACATCATCTTTTGACCGTTGTGCTTTTCACGCGCCAGGCCTTCCCTCGATCTCACTCTCTCCCATTTCATGCTTGGCACATAAAAACATAGAACAGAGAGAGAGAAAGAGTGAGTGAGAAAGAGAGAGAGAGGGGGTAAAAAAAATACACTTCTAGCACTTTCTATGACTGGAGAGGAGAGCATGTCAGTACCCCCTGAAGAAGAGGTGAGGAAAGACATCATTTTGAGTCAGAGGGGAATTCCCCTCTCTCGGCAGCTTTAAGCCCAGAAAGGCAAGAGTCTGTCTGTGTGTCCATACCAAATTACACCCTATTCCCTATTAAGTGCACTACGTTTGACCTGGACCCATAGGGCTCTGGTCAAATGTTGTGCACTATAAAAAAAAAATAGGATTCCATTTGGGACACAGCCTGTGTCTAGTACGGACGGGGAGGGAGGAGGGATAAGCCTCCGCTGTCAGCAGTAAAGTGTTGTAGTTCATACAACTCTCTGTTCTCGTGGCCACAGGCCATAATGCAACAACAACAGTGAAGCAGTGAGTCACTGAGCGGAGCCGGAGCACGCCTCTCCCTCCTCAGCCACGGGGCATTGATACGGGAGGTAAATAGGCCTCCATGTTCAGGCTCTACTGGGGTGGACTAGTGAAAACGGTTAAGGAGGTCCATTGTGCCCGTCCATTGTAAAATACCAGATTTGAGATTTCAGACCCCAAGAACAGTATTTTTGTTAAGTACGATCTCATCTGATGATGGCATCTGTCAATATTGACATTACAACATACAAATACCACAAAAAGTAGACTGAATCCTGCTGTGTTTATACTACTGTTCCGTGTGTAGTGTTATGGCATCTGTTGGCATGTCGTAAAGTGACATAACACACAATATCTGACTAAACTGGTAGATATCACTGTAGAGATGTACTTTCTCAGCCTGGTCCTGTGAAATGTGCTGATTATCTATGTTGACGTTTCACAGCACAGCTTTAGTTCCCATGCCTTCTGAGCGACGCCTGGCCGCGGTACAATCCAGAGAGCAGGCAGGCTAGGGCTTGCCTCATAATTACACAGTAAGTGTGCAGCAAAGTTTCAAAGAATAATTCATTTAGCAAATAATGAATAAAGGAGGCACTTTGGTGGTCGGTTATCAAAACAAACATAAAACATTCTGTCTTCTTTGTGTGTGTGTGTGTGTGTGTGTGTGTGTGTGTGTGTGTGTGTGTGTGTGTGTGTGTGTGTGTGTGTCCCTCCCCCTTACACTCCCTGGTCCGGGGGGGCAAAATACACTCATTACTCCTAATACATTTTAGCAATCAAGATGAAAGGAGAAAGAAAATACATCGCAGAGAGAAAGAGAGAGAGAGCAGAAAACCCGGGTAAACTTTATTAAACTTCATTAGAGTCAAACGTCTCCACCACGTCTGTAATGGTCACTCTCAGTAGAGGGGGCTTCTTCACCACGCCGTTCTTCCTACAAATCATCTCAAAGGCTTTTTATCCAACAGTAATAGCTGCCTAATTTATGCTTTGATGTCGACTGAGTGTACCGTCTTTAGTGTGAGGGCGCCGCCTGCCGCGCCGCGTAGCGAGTGTTTAGTCTGTTTACGAGGGCCTAAATAATCCCTGCCTCCCTTTCAACAACTGACCGTTAACAACAATTAATGAGCGGCGGACAACCAGAGGACGACCAGAGACATAACCATAATGATGGGAGATAAAATTAACCCATGGCGAATCAACATTCCTCGCCCAACCCGCTCCCGCCTTGCCTCTCCTCCACCAACGACGAAGAGGACATTTCAATCTGAATGCCTGGCCGGCGCTCCGGCGGCTTTACGCTTTATTTGCTCATTTGCCATTGAAGTAATTCAGATCATTCTCCTCCAGAGTGCGCTTCATGTTTGAGAGCCCATATTTGAAACGGGGGGTCTTTGTCTGAGGAGTACAACAATTGATGATTAAATAAAGGAGAGAGAGAAAGATTTCCTGCTGACTGCCTAATTTGATATCAAACCGATGGTAGAGGGGTCCCAATGGAAAATGTCAAGTCTTCTCTCAGGACCACTTCAAACCTGGGAGGGTAAATAGGTCTGTTTTAGGGCTATCAGGAGAGTCAGGGGAGTCTCTAGACCTTGACACAAGAAACCAAGGGTAAGCCCAGTTCATACATTGAAACAGTGATCAGAGTGAGATTACAAATAAATCTATGATCTGTTTGATATAGACACAACAACTACAAAGGAAACAAACAATGCTATGACAGAGGGAATTTACACTACCGATGTGACTATGCACACTCACTGGACTCTACCCACACGCTCACACACTGACACTCCAACACACACATACACACGCTCACACATACTTACACTGACATTCCAACACACACACACACACACACACACACACACACACACACACACACACACACACACACACACACACACACAAACATACTTACACTGACACTCCAACACACACACACACACACACACACACACACACACACACACACACTTACACTGACACGCCAACACACACACACACAAACATACTTACACTGACACGCCAACACACACACACACACACACACACTTACAATGACACGCCAACACACACACACACGCACTCAAACATACTTACACTGACACTCCAACACACACACACACACTTACACTGACACGCCAACACACACACACACACACACACACACACACACACACACACACACACACACACACACACACACACACACACACACACACACACACACACACACACACACACACACACACACACACACACACACACACACACTCCAGCACACACATACAAACACCCAAAACACATGCACATTAACGGCACACAGACACAGCTGAAATTCTGTTTATTTTCTAACCTGATTGCCTAGTCACTTTTACCCCTACCTACATGTACATATTCTCTCAACTACCTCAACAACCTGGTACCTCAACAACCTGGTACCCCCTGCACATTGACTCGGTACTCCTTGTATATAGCCTCGTCCTAGTTATTTATGGTTTTCATATTTTCTATTGTTCTTACTTTTTAACTCTGCGTTGTTGGGAAAGGGCTCCTAAGTAAGAATTGCACGGTAAAGTCTACTGTATTCTGTAGTCTGTTGTATTCTGTATTCGGCACATGTGACCAACACAATTTGATTTGAGATAATAAGTTAAACAGAATACTTCCCTGACTAGATCCTTATTATTTATTCATTAGGAGAAAGGGAAATGTCTAACATAAATGCAGGCATTTAATCTAATGCTGCAGATCATGGTACTTCTAATGATGTCAGGGGAGACTCTAGTCCGCCTTCACTCAAATCACCTAAACACACAGGTCTTAATAATACCTAGCAAGTTCAAGGGTATGAAGTTGAGTTCTTAAGCACTCTGTGCCTGATTGCATCCATGATCATTTCCATTGCAGGGAGCCAGTGGGAGAGAGAGAGAGATTAAACTACCATAGTGGACCTGCAGCTGGTTCACCTTCCTTAACGGCCTCACCTCCACTAAGGGAACTAGAGGATCCAATAATTGGAGTGTTGCTGTGTTGAGAGCAACACTACAGGGACCCGAACCCAGGGAATAAACACTACACAAGCACACTCATTTTGGCAACAAATGGTTGATTGGACCACAAGCCTCTTTTATAAGTGCCTGTTTGGATAGGGGGAGCAATGATGAAACATCTGTACACAGCAGCTCAGGACAGAACGAGAGAGAGTGAGAGACCAAAAGACACAGAGAGAGACTGTAGCCCGAGAGAGAGAGAGAGAGAGAGAGAGAGAGAGAGAGACTTCAGCCCCAGAGAGAGAAAGAGAGAGAGAGAGAGACAGAGACAGAAAGAGAGACAGTAAGAGAGACAGAAAGAGAGACAGTAAGAGAGACAGTGAGAGAGAGAGAGACTTCAGCCCGAGAGAGAGAAAGAGAGAGAGACAGAGAGAGACAGAGATTGAATGAACTACAGGACATAATGAAAACCCTCCAACCCAAAACGGCCTGTGTGTTGATGGTATCCTCAATGAAATGATCAAATATACAGACCACACATTCCAATTGGCTAAACTCTTTAACGTCATCCTCAGCTCTGGCATCTTCCCCAATATTTGGAACCAAGGACTGATCACCCCAATCCACAAAAGTGGAGACAAATTTGACCCCAATATTTACCTACAGATATGCGTTAACAGCAACCTTGAGGAAATTCTCTGCATTATCATTAACTTCTTTGGGTTAGGGGGCAGTATTTTCACGTCTGGATGAAAAGCATGCCCAGAGTAAACGGCCTGCTACAAAGCCATAAAAGCTAGAATATGCATATTATTAGTAGATTTGAATAGAAAACACTCCGAAGTTTCTAAAACTGTTTGAATGATGTCTGTGAGTATAACAGAACTCATATGGCAGGCAAAAACCTGAGAAGAAAATCCAACCAGGAAGTGGGAAATCTGAGGTTGGTCGATTTTCAACTCAGCTCCTATTGAAGATACAGTGGGATATTGGTAATGTTGCACTTCCTAAGGCTTCCACTAGATGTCAACAGTCGTTAGAACCTTGTCTGATGCCTCTACTGTGGGGCCGACGGAGAGAGGAATGAGTCAGGTCTATCATGACCTGAACATGCCCTGACCATGCGCGTTCACATGAGAGCGAGCTCTGTTCCATCGCACTTCTGAAGACAATGGAATACTCCGGTTGGAACATTATTGAAGAATTATGTTAAAAATATCCTAAAGATTGATTCAATACTTAGTTTGTCATGTTTTTACGGACTGTAATATAACTTTTTTTACTTTTCGTCCGTACTTTCCGCTGGACCTGCCCGTGCGTCGTGAGTTTGGAAAGTGTACTGAATGCTAGAACAACAAGGAGGAATTTGGACATAAATGACGGACATTATCGAACAAAACAAACATTTATTGTGGAACTGGGATTCCTGGGAGTGCATTCTGATGAAGATCATCAAAGGTAAGTGAATGTTTATAATGTTACTTCTGACTTCTGTTGACTGCATAATATGGCGGATATATTTGTGTCTTGATTGGGCTCTGAGCGCCGACTCAGATTATTGCATGGTTTGCTTTTTTCGTAAAGCTTTTTTGAAATCTGACACAGCGGTTGCATTAAGGAGAAGTGTATCTAAAATTCCATGCATAACAGTTGTATCTTTTAGCAATGTTTATTATGAGTATTCCTGTAAATTGATGTGGCTCTCTGCAAAATCAAAGGATGTTTTGGAACTTCTGAACGTAAGGCGCCAATGTAAACTCAGATTTTTGGATAAAATATTAACTTTACCGAACAAAACATACATGTATTGTGTAACAAGAAGTCCTATGAGTGTCATCTGATGAAGATCATCAAAGGTTAGTGATTCATTTTATCTATATTTCTGCTTTTTGTGAATCCTCTCTTTGGCTGGAAAAATGGCTGTGTTATTCTGTGAATAGGCACTCACCTAACATAATCGTTTGGTTTGCTTTCATCGTAAAGCCTTTTTGAAATCAGACACTGTGGCTGGATTTACAACAAGTGTGTCTTTAAAATGGTGTAAAATACATGTATGTTTGAGGAATTTTAAATATGGGATTTCTGTTGTTTTGAATTTGGCACACTGCAGTTTCACTGGCTGTTGAAGAGGTGGGACGCTACCGTACCCTAGAGAGGTTAACAGCAGACTCGTACATTTCCTCACCGAAAACAATGTACTGAGCAAATGCCAAATTGGCTTTTTACCAAATTACTGTACGACAGATCACATACTCACCCTGCACACCCTAATTAACAAACAAACAAATCAACAGAGGGTAGTGCGTACGGCCCAGGACCTCTATACCAGGCGGTGTCAGAGGAAGACCCTGAAAACTGTCAAAGACTCCAGCCACCCTAGTCAGACTGATCTCTCAGCTACCGCACGGCAATTGGTACCAGAGCGCCAAGTCCAGGTCCAAGAGGCTTCTAAACAGCTTCTACCCCCAAGCCATAATACTCCTGAACATCTAGTCAAATGGCTAGCCAGACTATTTGCATTGCCCCCCCCCCCCCTCTACGCTGCTGCTACTCTCTGTTATTATCTATGCATAGTCACTTTAATAACTCTACCTACATGTACATATTACCTCAATTACCTCGACTAACCAGTGCCTCCACACATTGACTCTGTTCCAGTACCCTCTGTATATAGCCTCGCTATTGTTATTTTACTGCTGTTCTTTAATTATTTCTGACTTTTATTTCTTACTTTTTTCTTAAAACTGCATTGTTGGTTAAGGGCTTGTAAGTAAGCATTTCACTGTAAGGTCTACAGTGTTGTATTCGGCACATGTGACAAATACAATTTGATTTGATTTGAAAACAAAGCAAAGTCTTCTCACGCTTTGTTGAGTTCAAAATAGCTTTTGACTCAATTTGACATGAGGGTCTGCTATACAAATTGATGGAAAGTGGTGTTGGGGGAAAAACATACGACATTATAAAATCCATGTACACAAACAACAAGTGTGCAATTAAAATTGGCAAAAAACACACGCATTTCTTTCCACAGTGGCGTGAGGTGAGACAGGGATGCAGCTTAAGCCCCACCCTCTTCAACATATATATCAAAGAATTGGCGAAGGCACTGGAACAGTCTGCAGCAACCCGGCCTCATCCTACTAGAATCTGAAGTAAAATGTCTCTTGTGTTTCGGGCGCCAACCAAGGAGGGCCTACAGCAGCACTTAGATCTTCTGTCCCCAACCAAGGAGGGCCTACAGCAGCACCTAGATCTTCTGTCCCCAACCAAGGAGGGCCTACAGCAGCACCTAGATCTTCTGTCCCCAACCACGGAGGGCCTACAGCAGCACCTAGATCTTCTGTCCCCAACCAAGGAGGGCCTACAGCAGCACCTAGATCTTCTGTCCCCAACCAAGGAGGGCCTACAGCAGCACCTAGATCTTCTGTCCCCAACCAAGGAGGGCCTACAGCAGCACCTAGATCTTCTGTCCCCAACCAAGGAGGGCCTACAGCAGCACCTAGATCTTCTGTCCCCAACCAAGGAGGGCCTACAGCAGCACCTATATCTTCTGTCCCCAACCAAGGAGGGCCTACAGCAGCACCTAGATCTTCTGTCCCCAACCAAGGAGGGCCTACAGCAGCACCTAGATCTTCTGTCCCCAACCAAGGAGGGTCTACAGCAGCACCTAGATCTTCTGTCCCCAACCAAGGAGGGCCTACAGCAGCATCTAGATCTTCTGTCCCCAACCAAGGAGGGCCTACAGCAGCACCTAGATCTTCTGTCCCCAACCAAGGAGGGCCTACAGCAGCACCTAGATCTTCTGTCCCCAACCAAGGAGGGTCTACAGCAGCACCTAGGTCTTCTGTCCCCAACCAAGGAGGGTCTACAGCAGCACCTAGATCTTCTGTCCCCAACCAAGGAGGGCCTACAGCAGCACCTAGATCTTCTGTCCCCAACCAAGGAGGGTCTACAGCAGCACCTAGATCTTCTGTCCCCAACCAAGGAGGGCCTACAGAAGCACCTAGATCTTCTGTCCCCAACCAAGGAGGGCCTACAGCAGCACCTAGATCTTCTGTCCCCAACCAAGGAGGGCCTACAGCAGCACCTAGATCTTCTGTCCCCAACCAAGGAGGGCCTACAGCAGCACCTAGATCTTCTGCACAGATAACAATAACATTTCAGTAAGACAAAAATAATGGTGTTCCAAAAAAGGTCCAGTTGCCAGGACCACAAATACAAATTCCATCTGGACACCGTTGCCCTAGAGCACACAAAAAACTATACATACCTCGGCTTAAATATCAGCGCCACAGGTAACCTCCACAAAGCTGTGAACGATCTGACAGACAAGGCAAGAAGGGCCTTCTCTGCCATCAAAAGGAACATCAAATTTGACATACCAATTAGGATCTGGCAGAAAATACTTGAATCAGTTATAGAACCCATTGCCCTTTATGGTTGTTAGGTCTGGGGTCCGCTCACCAACCAAGAATTCACAAAATTGGACAAACACCAAATTGAGACTGCATGCAGAATTCTGCAAAAATATCCTCTGTGTAACAACGTAAAACACCACACAATGCATGCAGAGCAGAATTAGGCCGATACCCTCTAATTATCAAAATCCAGAGCCGTTAAAATCTACAACCACCTAAAAGGAAGCGATTCCCAAACCTTCCATACATAACAAAGCCATCACCTGCAGGGAGATGAACCTGGAGAAGAGTCCCCTAAGCAAACTGGTCCTGGGGCTCTGTTAACAAACAGACCCCACAGAGCCCCAGGACAGCAACACAATTAGACCCAACTAAATCATGAGAAAACAAAGAGATAATTACTTGGCACATCGGAAAGCATTTACAAAAAAACAGAGCAAACTAGAATGATATTTGGCCCAAAACAGAGAGTAAACAGTGGCAGAATACCTGACCACTGTGACTGACCCAAACTGAAGGAAAGCTTTGACTATGTACAGACTCAGTGAGCATAGCCTTGCTATTGAGAAAGGTTGCCGTAGGCAGACCTGGCTTTCAAGAGAAGACAGGCTATGTGCACATTGCCCACAAAATGAGGTGGAAACTGAGCAGCACTTCCTAACCTCCTGCCAAATGAATTACCATATTCGAGAAACATATTTCACTCAGATTACACAGATCCACAAAGAATTCGAAACCAAATCCAATTTTGATAAACTCCCATATCTATTGGGTGAAATACCACAGTGTGTCATCACAGCAGCACGATTTGTGACCTGTTGCCACAAGAAAAGGGCAACCAGTGAAGAACAAACACCATTGTAAATACAACCTATATTTATGTTTATTTATTATCCCTTTTTTACTTGAACTATTTGCACATAATATAACTTTTGAAATGTCTATTGTTTTGGAACGTTTGTGAGTGTAATGTTTACTGTTCAGTTTTATTGTTTTTTTTCTTCACTTTTGCTTATTATCTACTTCACTTGCTTTGGCAATGTTAACATGTTTCCCCTGCCAATAAAGCCCTGAAATTGAAATTGAGAGAGAAACTTTAGCCCAACAGAGAGAGAGTTTAGCCCAACAGAGAGAGAGAGAGAGAGAGAGAGAGAGACTTTAGCCCAACAGAGAGAGAGAGAGAGACTTTAGCCCAACAGAGAGAGAGAGAGAGAGAGACTTTAGCTGCCCTGTGTAGGGTGCCGTCTTTCGGATGTGACGTTAAACGGGTGTCCTGACTCTCTGAGGTCATTAAAGATCCCATGGCACTTATCGTAAGAGTAGGGGTGTTAACCCCGGTGTCCTGGCTAAATTCCCAATCTGGCCCTCAAACCATCATGGTCACCTGATAATCCCCAGTTTACAATTGGCTCATTCATCCCCCTCCTCTCCCCTGTAACTATTCCCCAGGTCGTTGCTGCAAATGAGAACGTGTTCTCAGTCAACTTACCTGGTAAAATAACGGTAAAATAAAATAAAATAAAGAGAGAGAGAGAGACTTTAGCCCAACAGAGAGAGAGAGAGAGAGAGAGAGAGAGAGAGAGAGAGAGACTTTAGCCCAACAGAGAGAGAGAGAAAGGAAATGAGAGAACATCCTTTAAGCATCTAAACATCCTAACAGCAGCCTTCGCTGGACTGTTATTGGGCCCCAAACTCCTCCTCCTACCTCCAGCCAGGAGATAATTAGCCATTAGCAAATCATAGCTAACACTTACGAGGAGGCACAACCTTCACAAGCACAATCATCTTAATATGGACGGCAGAATGGCAAACTGCCACTTATTATTGGGCCTTGCAGAAGCACTCGATGTCTACGTTCCAAATGGAACCCTATTCCCTATATAGTGCACTGCTTTTGACCAGCGTCGGGCCCACAGTGGTCTGGTCAAAGTAGTCCACTATATAGGGAATAGGGTGCCATTTTGGGATACATCCGAAGTTTAGGGCTGGGGGTGTGTGTTGGTCTAGTTATTGCACCAACACGGCTCCCATCTCCTTAATTGTTGGCTATCAACAGTAATTTACATCGCCGGAGCCGCCAAACAGCTTGATATAGAAGCCCAGCCTAATTGCACCGTGTATGCTTCGTTTCTTGCCCCCCTCTTCCCCTGCCCTCCCACACACCCGCCTTCCCAAACACTCCCAATAGATATAAAGGGAGATGGGGTGAGGAGAGGAGAAGGGGGAGTGGGGAAGGTGGTCGGACGGACGGTATGCCTGCTGCTTGCTTTTGCACACTGAGCCGTCTAATGGTCGTCGGGGATGTTGCCGGGGCCAGGATCAAAGTGTGGCGGTTCTGTGTGTGGGGGGGGTCATTTTTCTAAAGCACGAGATAGAGACCTCCGCCAAGTTTACTTTGGGCCTTGGCGTGGGCGCTGGGTGCCTGGCTGGATTGACGGGGATCAGCACTAACCCCGGAGGACAGGGGCTGCACAGCCTGAAAGGGAACGGGCGGCTTCCCGCTCTCCCTCGTGCTACTCGCAGGTCAGTTGCAAGGACCGGGCAGGACGTTGCAGCCGCTTGCCCGGCCGGGAGGATCCTTAACGGGCAGCGGCGGCTGGAGCTGTGGCGGCTGTATGCCTGGCCTGTAATTAGCTCGGACAGCTCTGGCTCAGAGAAAGAGAGAGAGAGGCAGCCGGGCTAGATCATAATGAGATCATCTGGGATTAGGAGGACCTGGACAGGAGGAGGAGAGGGGAGGAGGAGGAGAGGGGGAGGAGTAGAGGGGAAGAGGGGGAGGAGGAGGAGAGGGGAAGGGGAGGAGGAGGAGGAGAGGGGAAGGGGAGGAGGAGAGGGGAAGAGGGGGAAGAGAAGGAGAAGAGGGGAAGAGGGGGAAGAGAAGTAGAAGAGGGGAAGAGGAGAAGAGGAGGAGGAGAGGGGAAGAGGGGGAGAGGGGAAAAGGAGGAGAGGGGGGAGGAGGAGAGGGGAAGAGGAGGAGAGGGGGGGAGGGGAAGAGGAGGAGAGGGGAAGAGGAGGAGGGAAGAGGAGGAGAGGGGAGGAGGAGGAGAGGGGAAGAGGAGGAGGAGAGCCCAGGCCTCAGCCTGCTACAGCACCACACTACAGAGGTGGGGTAGAGTAGGGAACGGGGTAGAGTAGGAACGGGGTAGAGTAGGGTAGGGAACGGGGTAGAGTAGGGAACGGGGTAGAGTAGGGAACGGGGTAGAGTAGGGAACGGGGTAGAGTAGGGAACGGGGTAGAGTAGGAACGGGGTAGAGTAGGAACGGGGTAGAGTAGGGACGGGGTAGAGTAGGGAACGGGGTAGAGTAGGAACGGGGTAGAGTAGGGAACGGGGTAGAGTAGGGAACGGGGTAGAGTAGGGAACGGGGTAGAGTAGGGAACGGGGTAGAGTAGGGAACGGGGTAGAGTAGGAACGGGGTAGAGTAGGAACGGGGTGGAGTAGGGACGGGGTAGAGTAGGGAACGGGGTAGAGTAGGGAACGGGGTAAAGTAGGGAACGGGGTAGAGTAGGGAACGGGGTAGAGTAGGAACGGGGTAGAGTAGGGTAGGGAACGGGGTAGAGTAGGAACGGGGTAGAGTAGGGAACGGGGTAGAGTAGGGAACGGGGTAGAGTAGGAACGGGGTAGAGTAGGAACGGGGTAGAGTAGGAACGGGGTAGAGTAGGAACGGGGTGGAGTAGGGACGGGGTAGAGTAGGGAACGGGGTAGAGTAGGGAACGGGGTAGAGTAGGGAACGGGGTAGAGTAGGAACGGGGTAGAGTAGGGAACGGGGTAGAGTAGGGAACGGGGTAGAGTAGGGAACGGGGTAAAGTAGGGAACGGGGTAGAGTAGGGAACGGGGTGGAGTAGGAACGGGGTGGAGTAGGGACGGGGTGGAGTAGGGACGGGGTAGAGTAGGGAACGGGGTAGAGTAGGGAACGGGGTAAAGTAGGGAACGGGGTAGAGTAGGGAACGGGGTAGAGTAGGAACGGGGTAGAGTAGGAACGGGGTGGAGTAGGGACGGGGTAGAGTAGGGAACGGGGTAGAGTAGGGAACGAGGTAGAGTAGGAACGGGGTAGAGTAGGAACGGGGTAGAGTAGGGAACGGGGTAGAGTAGGGACGGGGTAGAGTAGGGACGGGGTAGAGTAGGGACGGGGTAGAGTAGGGACGGGGTAGAGTAGGGACGGGTAGGGGAAGCTGCTCCAGATCAAACAGAGGACTGGCTGGTCAGTGGTTGGTCTGGGCTGTACAGCAGCATGAGCCCTGGCAGAGTGGTAGAGAGCCGCAGTCAGAGGCCCTAATGAAGAGCAACACCTCCAACAGCCATGGTAATTAACACAATCCCTGTCCCCCACCTTTTTCTCTCTCTTCCTCTCTCGTTACACCGCTATTGTCACGGAGGCTCATGTCCCCATAATACTCAGCTGTCTGTTCACGTTCTTAGGTAGCTCTCCTTTACCAAACACATGCACATAGCCACAGATCACAGAACAGAAAGGTCCAGTTAGGTATTTGATATAATTCATTGGTAGTGGTGATGAATGGAATCCTACCCCAGAGCTGCAACTAACAGACACGCCCGTCCCCACGTTCGTTGCAAAAAAGTGTCAGTTAAAATTACTTTAATGAACAAATGTTTTTGCTGGCCGCCGTGTAGAATGATTCAAATATATATGATGTGGAACATGGAACTGTTGCCAGCTTCAAACAATATATTTCTCACTATCATTAGAAACAACACGGAAATGAAGACGCTTCACAAAGACACAGCCAGAGCACACCGATAATGTGATATTTTTTCTCCAACCAACAAAATCTTCGGGCCGGCAATTTTCCAAATGAGAGACGGGGCTAATGATGTAGTGTTGGAACCTGCTGTCTGGAAATAATGAGGAGGGGAGACGGACGCTGTGAAGTTCAGAAGGGCGTGCTCAAAGTTTAACACCGACAAACTGCGGGGGAGAGGTCGAGAGGTCAGACAGAGGTGAGGGCGTGTGTGTGTAAAACGTGTATGTGTGTGTAACGGTGTGTGTGTGTGCAAATGACAATACTCTATATCAGCAAGCAATCAGGCCAACTGAGGAGGTATAGAGACAGAGAGAGAGACAGAGACGGAGAGGAGTAGGACTTACTTTTGTGTAGTGAGCTTCTTGTTGAGGTGTTTGAAGTAGGCCAGCTCGTTCCACACCGCATCGCTGTTCTCCTGGCGGAGCTGCCACGGCTCTGCCCGCTGCTGGGCCCTGCCCCTGGGCCTGCACCAACACAAACACACACACACCGAGGACCCAGGGGAGAACAGTTAGTACCATAACTAGCAGCCCCTGGTCAATTCACATCGGGAGAACTGTTGTTATTTAGACATTTGTAGCCGTATTCAAATGAGTGGCCTTGACTTTGATACTTCAGTGGCAAATCAAGTGTACACATAAGTGCACACACACAGTTGGTGTTAGTTAAATCCCAGGGCAGTGCCCGTGTGGCTAGGCTGCGGACTGCAGAGGATTCCCAGTGTGCCATGTAGATGTAAATAATGGCTGACACACGTCGCTTATGAATACTTAATGACACTTTTACACGGTGGCGTGGCAGACACACACCCACCGCCTATTTCCCCTCGGCCCCCCAGTATCCTCCTCATCAATCAATCCCAGCCTACCCACCCCTCCACCACCATTCAACTCCAATCAGTCCTTCATTTGAACACTTCTAGTGCAAAGACACAGAGACAAAACCATCTAATAAAGAAGAAAATGAGAGAACGCATCTCTCTCTCTCTCTCTCTCTCTCACTTTCAATCAATCAATCAATCAAAGGAGTGGAAATGGATTCCGAGGTAGGCGAAACCAGGGTTATATCTATATGGTCCAGGGTTTCTTTCCCGTGGTCATTATGGGCTATGTAGACGCCGCTTTGCCACGCTAATACCAGTTAAGACCCCGTTCCTGCGAGTGGGAAGGAAACGGGAGGAACAACACTTTTTTTATTTTTTTTATTTGATACCGCTAATGCCCCTGTGAGCAATTTGGAGCCCTTTAACTTGTGGTATGGTGCCGACAGTGTGGTGCTGTAGTGTGTCTGAGCTGTCCTGTGATCCCCGCGTTTCTTTCCCCGAGAGCAAAGACTCTCTCTCTCTGATACAGAAGAGAGATCACTGGAACTTCCCACAACAAAACTTAGACACTGAAGACTATTCTATATGTATTCTTATGGTGAGTGGGGAGAGTATTGCGACGCAAAGTGCATTTCTCTACACTGTGTGTTGTATGCAGGAGCAAGCCCCTACAGCCTGCCGTCCTGTGGATCTGATCAGACAGACCTGCTACCAGGGATATGGTAAGCAATATTGTAATTGAGGTAGCCTAGCAGTTAAGAGCGTTGGGCCAGTAACAGAAAGGTTGCTGGTTCGAATCCTCGAGCCAACTAGGGGAACAATCTGTCGATGTGCCCTTGAGCAAGTCACTTAACCCTAATTACTCTTGTAAGCTGCTCTGGATAAGAGCATCTGCTAAATGACTAAAGGGTAAATATGTAAATGATTCACACCGTCTTCTGATAGGCCGAGAGGAGCATTTAGATCTTCAGGGAGTGCCTAGGGGGTAGCGACTAGGAGTCCATTTTGGATCCAGCACCAGTCCAGCCCTCAGTGCTTCCCCCCAGCAGTCAACTAGTTTCCGTTATTAAGCAGCGAGGAAACAGAAATGGGAGAGCACTTTATTCACAGAGAAGACTCTCCGGCTAATTGCTTTTAATTCGAGGGGAATCTGTTAACGGGCGCAACTTTGATCAGACTGCAGATGTTTTAATAACCTTTCATTTATTTACTCATCCCGTCATCCCAGTCTGATTAAAACTTTCCTCTCTCTAATATAAATAAGAAGTTGGGTTTTTTCTGCTCTTTTATTCCGTTTGGGCGCGTCTGGTGGTAATCATGAATGACAGTGCTGTTTCTCCGGAGCGGCCCAGCCCGGCCGTGTGTCGGCTGCATGCTGATGAGGAGAGAGAGAGTCCAGGGCCTGCAGCTGTGCTCTGATTCGCTGGTAGTTACCCTACTTCCTACTTCCTGCTCCAGTGTCCACTCCACCCACACACACTGGCTGTGTCTGAAATGGAACGATATTCTCAAAATAGTGCACTACTTTTAACCAGAGCCTGAACTATAGGGAATAGGGTGCCATTTGGGAAACAGCCACTGCACTCACTGCACATCAACCCAGACCCATAGAGCACCAATAATAACTCAGTCACTCAATAAGTCACTCTCCTGGAGAGAGAAACCAGATGAATGTGAGGGTGGAGAAGAGGAAGCACAAACGAATACTACTAATGCTAATAGTTCACCTGTCATAATGGGGGGAGGAGGTGGTCTATTCAATTTAAACTCCAGAACAGAATAAGAGGCAGGCAGAGGTGGTCTTCAGAACAGTTTACACCCCCCTTTCATTCTAACACACAAAGGGAGGGCATAAAAGAAGCCCCTCCCCACCCCCACCACTTTCCCTGAAAACAATCAACACAGCGTGGAGGCAACTGGGAAATCCCTAACAAGCCCAAAATGCAATGAGAGTCGACGTTTTCCCCCCTGACTTGTTAGGCCTGATTCCACGGCTCTAACAGGGGTAGTGTTTAAGTGGTTTCTCCATTGTCTCCCCGTTCAGACTGGCATTACCCCACTGGGTTTGGGACTATTTAAGGATGGATATGAGGGGTTAACCCATCCAAGTGAATGCCAACGATCATAAGGCTGAGGGGCTGCCTGGGTGGCGCCATCAAAGGCTGAGGATGAAAAGGGCAAAGCTGCATATCGTGTCAATTCTGTCTCCTGTCAAATGATGATGCCAATATGCAGGTGACAGGTCAGTCTGATGGAGTCTTGGTTGAATGTGTATTATGAGTCACCAATTCCCTGTTTGCAACAAAACAGCTTTATAACATTTCAAATTGTACCTTTTTAATATGACTTATTGCCTCAAGAGGTTACAAACAGAGAAAAATATCAGACAGCCCTATTCTTTTCCTGCTAGCAAAGTGTGCCCTCGTTTTCATCAAGATCCTCCCACAACAAGGAGACAACCACACACACCACACTTTCGTGATAACCTGCTAAAATGTACAGGCGGGCACAAATGGTGTTGTTTCCAAGTGATGCTCTCTTCGTTCTCTCTGTCTGTCACACGCTCTCTCTGTCTGCCTGTCTTTGTTCCGTGCTGCGCTGAGCTGCTCCTAGCCGAACGGCGGGGAGGTGGTGGATGGTGAATACTCGCTCGCTCTACTTTCACACGGCCTCACGTTGCAGCCGCTGTTTTCTTTAATTAACCCGGGGAGAAAACAGCTGACAGGGTCAACACGTCGGTCCCGTGTGGATACCAACCCCACATACGCTTCCATTAGTTAGTGTTTTAAAAGGTTCTTCTCGCTGCCTGAAGCTTTGGGGGAGGAAGTCAGAAAGAGGGAGAAAGAGTGTGTGTCACGTTAATGACATTTGCCGCCACGTTGCCCTCTTTGTGTGAAAACCCCGGGGTTTTAATCTAGATCAAACCAAGGGGATCGGAAGAGGAAATCACTCCCCTTCAAATCCCCCCCTCTCCACCTCGTCCCCCGTCCCTCCCCAGGAGTTTCTCAGACACCCTGTCCCCTCTATAACGGACACCTTCAGCCTCCTGCCCTCAAGTCCTAATTGATGCCAGGGGAAGAAGGAGAGAGACAGAGAGAGAAACAAAGACACGCACAGCGACTCAAACGCTAAGCAACGAAATTGATTCGCTTAAAACCAGTGAAGCTTTTTCAAAGGTAAAGGTGTAATCCTCCCACACAGTAGGTCAGGTGATGACATGTAACATAAAGAGTAAAGGTCATGGGAGTATTTGAGAGCGTTTCAGTTGGGTTCTGATGTGTTCCAGGGGGTTCAGAAGGGCTTAACTAAAGAGAGAGGAGTTACGTGCCTTTAAACACTCCCCAAGGCAAGTTCATATTAACTCCAGGCTAAAGGGAACGGATTGCGACATGGTTTGAGCTGATAAAATCCAGGATTTTAAAAAAAAGTCTGTGTTGGCTTGGTTACACATACCTAATAGTTCCTGGAATAATGTGAAAAGACAATATCCAAGCCAGCAGAGCACGTTTCTGGTCGGCACCACTGGGTAGAAGTGTGTCACCTGCCACTCTATACCAGAACGTTGGTCTGCCGCTGTGTGGAAGTGTCACCTGCCACTCTATACCAGAACGTCAGTCTGCCGCTGTGTGGAAGTGTGTCACCTGCCACTCTATACCAGAACATTGGTCTGCCGCTGGGTGGAAGTGTGTCACCTGCCACTCTATACCAGAACGTCAGTCTGCCGCTGGGTGGAAGTGTGTCACCTGCCACTCTATACCAGAACGTCGGTCTGCCTCTGGGTGGAAGTGTGTCACCTGCCACTCTATACCAGAACATTGGTCTGCCGCTGGGTGGAAGTGTGTCACCTGCCACTCTATACCAGAACGTCAGTCTGCCGCTGGGTGGAAGTGTGTCACCTGCCACTCTATACCAGAACATTGGTCTGCCGCTGGGTGGAAGTGTGTCACCTGCCACTCTATACCAGAACGTCAGTCTGCCGCTGGGTGGAAGTGTGTCACCTGCCACTCTATACCAGAACGTCAGTCTGCCGCTGTGTGGAAGTGTGTCACCTGCCACTCTATACCAGAACATTGGTCTGCCGCTGGGTGGAAGTGTGTCACCTGCCACTCTATACCAGAACGTCGGTCTGCCTCTGGGTGGAAGTGTGTCACCTGCCACTATACCAGAACGTTGGTCTGCCTCTGGGTGGAAGTGTGTCACCTGCCACTCTATACCAGAACGTCAGTCTGCCGCTGGGTAGAAGTGTGTCACCTGCCACTCTATACCAGAACGTCGGTCTGCCTCTGGGTGGAAGTGTGTCACCTGCCTCTATACCAGAACGTTGGTCTGCCGCTGTGTGGAAGTGTCACCTGCCACTCTATACCAGAACGTCAGTCTGCCGCTGTGTGGAAGTGTGTCACCTGCCACTCTATACCAGAACATTGGTCTGCCGCTGGGTGGAAGTGTGTCACCTGCCACTCTATACCAGAACGTCGGTCTGCCTCTGGGTGGAAGTGTGTCACCTGCCACTCTATACCAGAACATTGGTCTGCCGCTGGGTGGAAGTGTGTCACCTGCCACTCTATACCAGAACGTCAGTCTGCCGCTGGGTGGAAGTGTGTCACCTGCCACTCTATACCAGAACATTGGTCTGCCGCTGGGTGGAAGTGTGTCACCTGCCACTCTATACCAGAACGTCAGTCTGCCGCTGGGTGGAAGTGTGTCACCTGCCACTCTATACCAGAACGTCAGTCTGCCGCTGTGTGGAAGTGTGTCACCTGCCACTCTATACCAGAACATTGGTCTGCCGCTGGGTGGAAGTGTGTCACCTGCCACTCTATACCAGAACGTCGGTCTGCCTCTGGGTGGAAGTGTGTCACCTGCCACTATACCAGAACGTTGGTCTGCCTCTGGGTGGAAGTGTGTCACCTGCCACTCTATACCAGAACGTCAGTCTGCCGCTGGGTAGAAGTGTGTCACCTGCCACTCTATACCAGAACGTCGGTCTGCCTCTGGGTGGAAGTGTGTCACCTGCCTCTATACCAGAACGTTGGTCTGCCTCTGGGTGGAAGTGTGTCACCTGCCACTCTATACCAGAACGTTGGTCTGCCTCTGGGTGGAAGTGTGTCACCTGCCACTCTATACCAGAACATTGGTCTGCCGCTGGGTGGAAGTGTGTCACCTGCCACTCTATACCAGAACATTGGTCTGCCGCTGGGTGGAAGTGTGTCACCTGCCACTCTATACCAGAACGTCAGTCTGCCGCTGTGTGGAAGTGTGTCACCTGCCACTCTATACCAGAACATTGGTCTGCCGCTGGGTGGAAGTGTGTCACCTGCCACTCTATACCAGAACGTCAGTCTGCCGTTGTGTGGAAGTGTGTCACCTGCCACTCTATACCAGAACATTGGTCTGCCGCTGGGTGGAAGTGTGTCACCTGCCACTCTATACCAGAACGTTGGTCTGCCGCTGGGTGGAAGTGTGTCACCTGCCACTCTTTACCAGAACATTGGTCTGCCGCTGGGTGGAAGTGTGTCACCTGCCACTCTATACCAGAACGTCAGTCTGCCGCTGGGTGGAAGTGTGTCACCTGCCACTCTATACCAGAACGTTGGTCTGCCGCTGGGTGGAAGTGTGTCACCTGCCACTCTATACCAGAACGTCAGTCTGCCGCTGGGTGGAAGTGTGTCACCTGCCACTCGATACCAGAACGTCAGTCTGCCGCTGGGTGGAAGTGTGTCACCTGCCACTCTATACCAGAACATCAGTCTGCCTCTGGGAGAAGTGTGTCACCTGTCATTCTATACCAGAACGTCAGTCTGCCGCTGGGTGGAAGTGTGTCACCTGTCATTCTATACCAGAACGTCAGTCTGCCGCTGGGAGAAGTGTGTCACCTGTCATTCTATACCAGAACGTCAGTCTGCCGCTGGGTGGAAGTGTGTCACCTGCCACTCTATACCAGAACGTCAGTCTGCCGCTGGGTGGAAGTGTGTCACCTGCCACTCTATACCAGAACGTCGGTCTGCCTCTGGGTGGAAGTGTGTCACCTGCCACTCTATACCAGAACGTCAGTCTGCCGCTGGATGGAAGTGGTACCATAGAAATAGAATTCTAGTAGAGTAGAATATTGAATTCTAGTTCTAGTAGGGTACTCACAGGCCCTGTGCATCCTCCACCTCTCGGAGCTGGTCTTTGACCGTCCGGTAGTTGGTCTGGACGAGACGCAGGCGCTCGTGGCGTTTCTCATGGGCCCTCCGCAGCTCCTCGTTCTCGTCCGTCTGCCGGCCAGAGACATACAAGAGGTTACGTTACACAATGTGGCCACTTCCCACATGCAGTGCACAGGGAAATCAAATGATGTCACTGAAATGTGAAACCGGTCGGGGGTTGGGAGTGGTGACAAATCTATCTGAAAAGTTAAAATGACTTAAATCTTACATTGAGAGCGGTGTATTTCCAAAAGATTGAAAATTGACCTAGAAACAGCGTAAATAATTTCATTACTGACAGTGTCAGTCTAGTACAGAACTGTACACCAGTGGAGGCTGGCGGGAGGAGCTATAGGAGGATGGGATCATTGTAATGGCTGGTATGGAATAAATGGAACCATATCAAACACATGGAAACAACGTTTGACTCTGGCCCCTTCATTCCTTTCCAGCCATTACAATGAGTCCTCCTATAGCTCGTCCCACCAGCCTCCACTGCTGTACACCCCCCAGGTCAGATATAACTCTTGTTACTGTAACATGTAGCTACAACAAGGATGTGCTCCATTATTGAGGAAGCATCACCTCTCTCTGACATTGCAGTTCCTCTCCTTCTCTCTGACAAGTGTTCCTCCAGCCTCCGACGTTCGTTACAGGTACAGCATTAATATGGTCAAGTCAACCGGGAGAGAGAGCACTTTGAACCCTCTTCACACTACCCTCCCCCCTCCTTCACCCCCTCTCCCCTCAGCGGGGTACTGGTCATTGACTGGGGTCACCACCCAATTGGGGCGGCAATGACTGAGTATTTTTTTGAAAGAAAAGATTACAATGTGGGACTTTCAGGGCAGAGAAGGAGGAGGACATCTAGATGTTCCTGACAGGAACGCCTCTATTATTCTGACCTTAACAGAGTGGAGGAAGAAAACACTTTAAAACAGGCAGGCTAGAGCTAGGGAGGGAGGAGAGGAGGAAAGACGAGAGAGACAGAAAGAGAGGAAGAATAAGAGAGAGAGAGAAAGGGAGCAGAGCAGGTTTCTGCTTGAGTGGCCAGGCAGGGCTGGGGAGACTTCTTGTCGAGCGCCTTTTGAAGGAAAGAGCTTGTTTACTGCTGATATGACACGGCTGCCCTGCAGAGAGGGAAATGTGAGCTCTGAACCCTGTTATTATTAACAAGGACAAAGAGAACAGAGAGGAGCGGGAGCGGCAGCACACACATGGACGCATGCACACACACACACACACACTCAGAGACAGACACACACACACACTTTCTCTCACACTCCACCGATGTGACAAGTATGGATTTTTGTGTACTGGTGAGAGATATTCACAGAGGACATCCGTTACACGGGCCGCCTTTACAACACAAAGCCCCCCAAACAAACGCAGCCTGGGTTTCTGCCTCTAATGAAAGGAGAGAGAACCAGACACACAGAGAGAGAGTCCTGACTGATTGATTGCAGAGGGGCTCTGGTCGGAGTGGCAGGGCATTAGCCACATCATTGCTTCCCAGGCCCCTTAGAGCTCCCACTGGGCCCCGGCCCCAACCCTGGTCATCACAGATCACACTTCAACCCCACCACCAGCAATCAATACTCCACAACACAACACACAGCCTGCTCTGGGTACTCTGGCCCCAGACCCTAATCATCCAGCATGTATGTTCTCAAGCTGAAAAATAATTTGGTGTCTCTCAGACCTCAGAGAGAGACAGTGCTGTTGTTTACTTGTCTTGGAAGTGGCAAGTTTGTACAAAAAATAAAATAAAAAGGGTTTGTTAGGATCCCCTACTGTTCAGTCCAGTTCAGCATTTAAGTGATAAAATCCCACGGGGTACACAGTATAAATTGTGTGCCCAATATAATGGGGTCAGTGGATGTCTAATCTTAGACTGCGCACACGTTTGTTTTACTATCTTTGTGGGGACCAAACAATTGATTCCCATTCAAAATCCTATTTTCCCTAAACCTAAACCCCTATTCCTAACCCTAACTGTAACCTAATCCCTAAACCTAACCCCTAAGCCTAAACCCTAAGCCTAAACCCTAAAACAGCCTTTTTCCTTGTGGGGACCGGCGAAATGGCCCTACTTGTGCAAATTTCTTCTGGCCCCCACAAGGACAGTAAAACCAAACACACAACTCTGTTAAACGCCTCTCAGTCTGCACTACAGACATGTAAATGGAAGCATTAAATAACACAGCCATGCGTATCATGAGCCATTAGCATCAGGCTGAGTGTCTGTCTAGTATGTGATGTAATAGGGACACTTTAGACCTGACACCAAAATAACTGCTAATATCCCTGGCTGAGTAAAGAGACATGACCTCCATATATCTCTAGTGGACGGGGGGGGGGGGGGGGGGGGGGGGGGGGGGGCAGAGTGGAGAGAGAGAGAGACACAGAGAGAGACACAGAGAGAGAGAGAGAGAGAGAGAGAGAGAGAGAGAGAGAGAGAGACAGAGAGGATTTTCCAGAGAAGTTCCAGATCTCAGGGAATTAGACCAAAGTTCTCAATAGGTACAGAATATATAGAATACTGCACACACTACAATTACTTAAGTTTAAAAATAAGCTCAACTGGACACCTTCATGATGCAGTGAATGAACTAAGAGAGAAAGCACACAAGGCATTCTACGCCATTAAAAAACAAATTCAAATTGAATTGAATGGCTAAAACTAATTGAATGTATCATTGAACCAATTGCACTTCATGCCAAAAGAAGATTTCACCAAATGGGACAAACACCCCATTGAAACCCTGCATGCAGAGTTATGTAAGATTCTCCTACATGTCCAGAGGAAAACTACAAACAATGCATTCAGGGCAGAATTAGGCAAATATCCACCGATAATAAAAAGATGAGGGACCATGTCTGACAGACCAACCAACCTGCACATGTCCTCTACTGTGTGTTTATTGTTATTGTTCAATGTATGGTTATTTTGATCCTTGGTTATTGTTGTTACTGTTGTCCCGTTGACAATTTTGATTCTTATTATTTTAATATTGTAAATATCCAAAGTAAGCTTTGGCAATATGTACATTGTTACGTCATGCCAATAAAGCAAATTGAATTGAATTGAAATTGAAAAATTGAGAGAGAGAGAGAGCGAGAGGAAAGAAACGAGAGACAAGGAAGAAGAGAAAGAGGCAAAAACAGAGACGAAGAGATAAATAAGAGGGGAGAAATAATAATAGCACAAGAGAGAAATAAAAAGGAGAGAGGAAAGAGAGAGAGACCGCAGAACAGAGGAGAGTGTGAAGGTTAAAAGAGCGATGGAGCTGATTGGTTTATGGGGAGAGTCCAAGTCCTGCTGCATCCTCTCCTCTCCTGCTGCTTCATTGCCCACACAGACGCTCAGCGGTCGTGTGTATCAGTGTGTGTGTGTGTGTCAGTGTGTGTGTATCAGTGTATGTGTGTGAGTGGGTGGCACACCGTTAGGAAAGGTCAGAGAGGAAGCAGTCGGTAACAGCGGTGCAATTGAGCCCCTTAGAGACCATCAGCCTTCCCCGACGCTGGACCACAGGGAGAGACAGAGAGAGAGTCTCTGCTATCCCCTCCACTCACCTCTTATCAGGAGCAATTCACCCTGCTGGCCTCTCCAACACACAGCAATCATATTGCAGAGATACTGTACCCACCGGCTGGTCTTAGAATACTATAAAGCGATACTCTGTTGTTACAAAACCAAAGACGGTCATCATTTTTAAGAGTAGAGACTGAGAATGTCACAGGTTGAGACAAGTCTGATACACAATACCCAGACACTGATGTGTGGTTGAAACCTGGAGGCAGTCAGTCAGAACATACATGTGGGAGTCAGTCACTCTGCTGCACCAGCCAGCCAGCCAGTGACATCCTCATCTCTTTTTCAGAGGCATTACTACCTCTCTGAGTGGTGATTACAGACGGTCATAATTGAGCCATCAGGAGAAGGCACTGAGGAGAGGGGGGAACCAGGGGGCTGGCTGGGCCTCTGAGGGGAGACGGGAGATGGGAGGCAAGGGACCCGCGCAGGCAGATGCGTGACAGCACTCCCTCGTCCTATCGGTGCGTTAGCTCTCAGTAGTAGCGTGTCGTGGCTGGCGGCAGAGCAGTGACATTCACACATGACGGCCTGTCTCTCTCTGAATGGGGCTGATGATGACAACGAGGTCATATCAATACACACAGGAAACAGAACACAGGTACCTCTCACCTGGACCCACACTACTCAATGTGCTGGAAAGCATTAAGAGGGAGAGAGAGGAGAGACGAGGGAGTAGAGAGAGAGGAAATGGGGAGAGAACGGGGGAAAAGAATAGAGGATAGAAAACAGAATTAAGACTAGAGAGACAGGAAGAAGGGAATTCAAAAGAGAGAGAAAATGCCACAAAGAGAGAAACAGACAGAGAGACAGACAGAGAGAGACAGA
>NC_074669.1:42667178-42689050 GCF_029448725.1 Salvelinus fontinalis
CAGAGAGAGAGAGAGAGAGAGAGAGAGAGAGAGAGAGAGAGAGAGAGAGAGAGAGAGAGAGAGACAGAGACAGAGACAGAGACAGAGACAGAGACAGAGACAGAGCTGCATTTCCTATTACACTGTGACAAATACTCATACCTAAGAGAATATTTCTTTCCCAAAATAACTCAATACAAAGAATTTGAAACTATAAAAGATGAAGAAAAAATCTAATATTTATTGGGTGAAAAGCCAAAATGTGCAGTTTTGGCAGCCAAATATGTATCCTCCTGCCACAACCTGAGGGACAGCCAGTGAAAAGTGCAATTTAATATAAATATATATTTTTTAATTTTACATTTTTCTATTTGTATATTTTGACAATGTAAGTAATAATGAACTTGCCATGTCAATAAAGTCAATTGAATTGCGAGAGAGAGAGCGAGAGCAAGAGACAGAGAGAGAGCAAGAGACAGAGAGAGAGAGAGAGAGAGAGAGAGCAAGAGACAGAGACAGAGAGCAAGAGACAAAGAGCAAGAGACAAGAGAGAGAGAGAGAGAGAGAGAGAGAGAGAGAGAGAGAGAGCAAGATAGAGACAGACCTAGAGACTGAGAGAGAGAGACAAAGCGAGAGACAGAGAGAGAGACTGAGAGAGACAAAGAAAGACAGAGAGAGACAGAGAGACAGAGAGAGACAAAGAGAGACAGAGAGAGAGTGTGTAGTGTAGAGGTCAGTGAGGTTTGTACCTTCAGTCTGAGCAGCTCCTCCAGGTCATGAATCCTCTTTTCCACTCCTCTTCCTAACTCCACGCTGCTCGCCGGGGACAAGGACCTGGACCGCTGCACCGGTGCACTCTGGGGGATGTAGTCATTCAATCAGAGAGAGAGAGAGGCAGGGGAGTTCGGCTACGTGCTTCAGCAGGCTTTAGCATCACATTACAGAGACAACTAGTGCTCAATTAACAGCTGCACAACGGCTGTGTGAATACCAATAACACATTATATATGTTCATTTCACTTTTCCCTTACGTGAAGACATACAGATACACACACACAAGTAAGTAAGAACACACCCGCCAAACACACACACACATCTCCCTCCTCACACACACACACACCATCTCTCCCCTCATACACACACACCATCTCTCCCCTCATACACACGTACCATCTCTCCCCTCATACACACGTACCATCTCTCCCCTCATACACACGTACCATCTCTCCCCTCACACACACGTACCATCTCTCCCCTCACACACACATACCATCTCTCCCCTCATACACACACACCATCTCTCCCCTCATACACACACACCATCTCTCCCCTCATTCACACATACCATCTCTCCCCTCACACACACATACCATCTCTCCCCTCATAAACACACACCATCTCTCCCCTCATACACACGTACCATCTCTCCCCTCATACACACATACCATCTCTCCCCTCATACACACATACCATCTCTCCCCTCATACACACATACCATCTCTCCCCTCATACACACGTACCATCTCTCCCCTCACACACACGTACCATCTCTCCCCTCACACACACATACCATCTCTCCCCTCATACACACATACCATCTCTCCCCTCATACACACACACCATCTCTCCCCTCATACACACATACCATCTCTCCCCTCATACACACACACCATCTCTCCCCTCATACACACATACCATCTCTCCCCTCACACACACATACCATCTCTCCCCTCATACACACATACCATCTCTCCCCTCATACACACATACCATCTCTCCCCTCATACACACATACCATCTCTCCCCTCATACACACATACCATCTCTCCCCTCATACACACATACCATCTCTCCCCTCACACACACATACCATCTCTCCCCTCATACACACACACCATCTCTCCCCTCATACACACACACTATCTCTCCCCTCATACACACATACCATCTCTCCCCTCATACACACATACCATCTCTCCCCTCACACACACACACCATCTCTCCCCTCACACACACATACCATCTCTCCCCTCACACACACATACCATCTCTCCTCTCACACACACACACCATCTCTCCCCTCACACACACATACCATCTCTCCCCTCACACACACGTACCATCTCTCCCCTCATACACACACGTACCATCTCTCCCCTCATACACACACACCATCTCTCCCCTCACACACACATACCGTCTCTCCCCTCACACACACATACCATCTCTCCCCTCACACACACATACCATCTCTCCCCTCACACACAGAAGACAAAAACCCATCAGGGTACCAGAGGAATAAGGAAGCATCCCTCCACACACTGCACCACACGGAGCTCCAAAGGTTTCTCCCGCCACTGGCTAATGAGTATGTTCATTTACATGTACACTGTTTCTTTGACTGTAATGACGTCCCATTAGGGGACACTAAAGGGCTATAGATTCCAGGCTGCGCCGGGCTTCATTACCAAAAGGTGGGCAGTGGGGCCCCTTTAATTGCTCTATGAGGACCCCGAGGTTACACTTGATAGGACAACTGGCTGGTAGAAACTGCTGGGGGGAGAAAAAAGAAAGCTGCTCTCTCGCTCCTCCTTGAGAACAAGAAGCACTCTCCGGTCCTGCTGTGTGTGTGTGTGTGTGTGTGTGTGTGTGTGTGTGTGTGTGTGTGTGTGTGTGTGTGTGTGTGTGTGTGTGTGTGTGTGTGTGTGTGTGTGTGTGTGTGTGTGTGTGTGTGTGTGTGTGTGTGTGTGTGTGTGTGTGTGTGTGTGTGTATGTCTTTTCTTTAAAAATAAATAAAGAAGCTATGGGAACAATATGCTGTTGGAATATGGAAACAGAAAGATGAGGATAGGAGCCCCTGTGGTGGGAATGTTGAGCGGAACAGATGGCGGCTAAAATATGCAATGTGACTAAATGCGCCGATGCTTCTTTAGTCTGGAGATTAGGCGGTAGCAAGAGTTTATAGGGAGGACGGAGGGATGGCAAGTCGGCTGACCCAAAAAGGACAAAGTGACATTGAAGGGCAACCAGAGGCCTTGTGCCAACTAGATCTATTAAAGCTTTACAACGGTTCTCATTTGAACCTCACTAAGTTTACCAAACATTAGAAACACCTTCCTAATATTGAGTTGCACCCCCTTTGCTCTCAAAACAGTCTCAATTTGTCAGGGCATGGACTCTACAAGGTGTTGCAAAGCGTTCCACAGTTGTGTCAAGTTGGCTGGATGTCCTTTGCCAGGCGCACCACAAACTGGTGTCTGATTCATAATTTTCACCTCGAATACAAGTAGAGGGACTTTTGTCAGAGGTTGCTTGTTGTGAGCACTGAGGGAACTTTATGCACTTGGCCAGAGGATTCTGCATCTTTGTTGCATTCTTCACATATAATTTGGCACAGTATTTGCAAATGTACACAGCTTTTCCTTCTACAATAGCTGAAGTGAATAGTCCCCGTGGCATTTTCCTGTAAAGATTAGATTTTTTTTTTTTTTTTTAAATACAATTCCCTGTACATATAAATAGTTAAGCAGTTAGATTAAACAACTCCTTTGTAAGATAAATGTTTTAAAATGAAACATGTATGGAAACAGGTGAATTAACACTCCTCAGTTAGCCGGCTCAAGCAAGCTAAAACCCACATGGTAGCAAAAACTAACTAGCAGAAATTGTTAACAAGTTAGAACTGATTTAGACACACTTTGCTGTGAACAACTATTTACTAATTTACAAAAAAGTAATGTATGTCATATAAATATATTCACCCCACTCAATATTGTAATCAAAACTCACCAGAAAGCATGTAGTCCTTGGCTCAGACAGTGTAGTAGTGTGGGCTCAATAGCATCTCATTAGTGTGCAAGATCTTGAGAATCAGCTGCACATGTGATGGAAGAATGCACTGTGCATGCAGAGGGCTGCAATTCCATTGAATTGGGGATAGTTTAACCATAATATGCCACAGGACCTAGAATTGCCTTGTGTATCCCACAAAAAAAGGTTCACTGTTATAAGCTAACTTTTGTGATGAATTTAAGCAAAATTCCCGGACTTAACTTCCCATGGAAAATTTCCCGGAAAGCTTCCAACCCTTTGCAACCCTCGTGCTCACACACACCCCCATCCCTAGAGCCTGCGTGCTCACACCCACATCCCTAGAGCCTGCGTGCTCACACCCCCATCCCTAGAGCCTGCGTGCTCACACCCCCATCCCTAGAGCCTGCGTGCTAACACCCCCAAACATAGAGCCTGCGTGCTCACACCCACATCCCTAGAGCCTGCGTGCTCACACCCACATCCCTAGAGCCTGCGTGCTCACACCCCCATCCCTAGAGCCTGCGTGCTCACACCCCCATCCCTAGAGCCTGCGTGCTCACACCCCCATCCCTAGAGCCTGCGTGCTCACACCCCCATCCCTAGAGCCTGCGTGCTCACACCCCCATCCCTAGAGCCTGCGTGCTCACACCCCCATCCCTAGAGCCTACGTGCTCACACCCCCATCCCTAGAGCCTGCGTGCTCACAACCCCAACCCTAGAGCCTGCATGCTCACACCCCCAACCATAGAGCCTGTGTTTAGACTCTGTGTTTAGACTGTGTATAGACGCTGTGTTTAGACTGTGCCGCAGGCTACTGTTGACCGGAGTGACCCTGGTGCCACAGTGCTCTCCACCAGCAGTCCTGACTGTGGACACACAAGGCAGGTGTCAGCCCTTCTGCCATCTCTATCCAGCTCTGTCTTAATTACCTCTATGGCTAGTCATTAGTAGATGGATCTGCATATTACTGACGTTTTGGCTTGGCTGGCATCGCTCTGTGTGTGTGTGGGGGGAAGTATAGAGTGTGTGTAGGAGGGGGGGTAGAGTGTGTGTTGGGGGGTATAGTGTGTGTGTATGTGTGTGTGTGTGTGTGTGTGTGTGTGTGTGTATGTGTGTGTGTGTAGGGGGTATAGAGTGTGTGTAGGGGGTATAGAGTGTGTGTGTAGGGGGGTATATAATGTGTGTGTGTGTGTGTGTGTGTGTGTGTGTGTGTGTGTGTGTGTGTGTGTGTGTGTGTGTGTGTGTGTGTGTGTGTGTGTGTAGGGGGGTATAGAGTGTGTGTAGGGGGTACAGAGTGTGTGTGTGTGTGTGTGTGTGTGTGTGTGTGTGTGTGTGTGTGTGGTGTGTGTGTGTGTGTGTGTGTGTGTGTGTGTGTGTAGGGGGGTATAGAGTGTGTGTGTAGGGGGGTATAGTGTGTGTGTAGGGGGGTATAGTGTATGTGTGTAGGGGGGTATAGAGTGGGTGTAGGGGGGTATAGAGTGTGTGTAGGGGGGTATAGAGTGTGTGTGTAGGGGGGTATAGTGTGTGTGTAGGGGGGTATAGTGTATGTGTGTAGGGGGGTATAGAGTGTGTGTGTAGGGGGGTATAGAGTGTGTGTAGGGGGGTATAAAGTGTGTGTGTAGGGGGGTATAGAGTGTGTGTAGGGGGGTATAGAGTGTGTGTGTAGGGGGGTATAGAGTGTGTGTAGGGGGGTATAGAGTGTGTGTAGGGGGGTATAGTGTGTGTGTAGGGGGGGTATAGAGTGTGTGTGTAGGGGGGGTATAGAGTGTGTGTAGGGGGGTATAGTGTGTGTGTAGGGGGGGTATAGTGTGTGTGTGTAGGGGGGTATAGAGTGTGTGTGTAGGGGGGTACAGAGTGTGTTTGGGGGGGTATAGAGTGTGTGTAGGGGGGTATAGAGTGTGTGTAGGGGGGGTACAGAGTGTGTTTAGGGGGGTATAGAGTGTGTGTAGGGGAGTATAGAGTGTGTGTAGGGGGGTATAGTGTGTGTGTAGGGGGGGTATAGTGTGTGTGTAGGGGGGGTATAGTGTGTGTGTAGGGGGGTATAGAGTGTGTGTAGGGGAGTATAGAGTGTGTGTAGGGGGGTATAGTGTGTGTGTGTGTGTAGGGGGGGTATAGTGTGTGTGTAGGGGGGTACAGAGTGTGTGTAGGGGGGTATAGAGTGTGTGTAGGGGAGTATAGAGTGTGTGTAGGGGGGTATAGTGTGTGTGTAGGGGGGGTATAGTGTTTGTGTAGGGGGGGTATAGTGTGTGTGTAGGGGGGTATAGAGTGTGTGTAGGGGAGTATAGAGTGTGTGTAGCGGGGTATAGTGTGTGTGTGTGTGTAGGGGGGGTATAGTGTGTGTGTAGGGGGGGTATAGAGTGTGTGTAGGGGGGTATAGAGTGGGTGTAGGGGGGTATAGTGTGGGTGTAGGGGGGTACAGAGTGGGTGTGTGTAGGGGGGTATAGTGTGTGTGTAGGGGGGGTATAGTGTTTGTGTAGGGGGGTATAGAGTGTGTGTAGGGGGTATAGTGTGTGTGGGGGGGGTATAGTGTGTGTGTAGGAGGGTATAGTGTGTGTGTAGGAGGGTATAGAGTGTGTGTAGGGGGGTATAGAGTGGGTGTAGGGGGGTATAGTGTGGGTGTAGGGGGGTACAGAGTGGGTGTGTGTAGGGGGGTATAGTGTGGGTGTAGGGGGGTATATAGTGTGTAGGGGGGTATAGTGTATGTGTAGGGGGGTATAGAGTGGGTGTAGGGGGGTATAGTGTGTGTGTAGGGGGGTATAGTGTATGTGTAGGGGGGTATAGAGTGTGTGTAGGGGGGTATAGAGTATGTGTAGGGGGGTATAGAGTGTGTGTAGGGGGGTATAGAGTGTGTGTAGGGGGGTATAGAGTGTGTGTAGGGGGGTATAGAGTGTGTGTGTGTGTGTAGGGGGTATAGTGTATGTGTAGGGGGGTATATAGTGTGTGTAGGGGGGTATAGAGTGTGTGTAGGGGGGTATAGAGTGTGTAGGGGGGTATAGTGTGTGTGTAGGGGGGTATAGAGTGTGTAGGGGGGTATAGAGTGTGTGTAGGGGGGTATAGAGTGTGTGTAGGGGGGTATAGAGTGTGTAGGGGGGTATAGTGTGTGTGTAGGGGGGTATAGAGTGTGTAGGGGGGTATAGTGTGTGTGTAGGGGGGTATAGTGTGTGTGTAGGGGGGTATAGAGTGTGTGTAGGGGGGTATAGAGTGTGTGTGTGTGTACATTACATTTTATATTTAAGTCATTTAGCAGACGCTCTTATCCAGAGCGACTTACAAATTGGTGCATTCACCTTATGACATCCAGTGGAACAGCCACTTTACAATAGTGCATCTAGATCTTTTAAGGGGGGGGGGGGGGGGCAGAAGGATTGCTTTATCCTATCCTAGGTATTCCTTGAAGAGGTGGGGTTTCAGGTGTCTCCGGAAGGTGGTGATTGACTCCGCTGTCCTGGCGTCGTGAGGGAGTAGTGGGGTATAGGGTATAGTGTATGTGTAGGGGGGTATAGAGTGTGTGTAGGGGGGTATAGAGTGTGTGTAGGGGGGTATAGAGTGTGTGTGTGTGTAGTGGGGTATAGTGTATGTGTAGGGGGGTATATAGTGTGTGTAGGGGGGTATAGAGTGTGTGTAGGGGGGTATAGAGTGTGCAGGGGGGTATAGAGTGTGTGTAGGGGGTATAGAGTGTGTGTGGGTATAAAGGCAGAAACGTATTAGACCAGGCTGACAGGATATAAGAGATGAGAGGAATGTGGCACTGCCCTCACTAACACTGTAGAGAAGAGATACTATGTGCGGAATGATCATATCTGATCAAGCACTAATCATAAAAGGTTTGAATTATCTTTCAGGTGTTATCAAACCATATACCCTTCATCAAAACCCAAATAAAGCTGGAGACAGAAATTCCACCTGGACTGAAATGTAAGTATCATAATATTCATGTTTGTGGGGTCAGCTGGAGAACATCCATTTGCATCACGTGTAAAAGTCACAAAACACAGAGTGAATAGACAGTGAAGGACTGGACAGAGGGACACACAGAGTGAATAGACAGTGAAGGACTGGACAGAGGGACACACAGAGTGAATAGACAGTGAAGGACTGGACAGAGGGACACACAGAGTGAATAGACAGTGAAGGACTGGACAGAGGGACACACAGAGTGAATAGACAGTGAAGGACTGGACAGACACAGTGATCGATGAAAGGCTGTGGCTGCAGATGCTCCTCTCATCCAGTCCGTCTGCCGTCTGTCCTGCAACAGGTCCAGAGGACAGACGTGTGTGTACTACTAAACGACTTCTTATGGAGGATCATGTCGTTGTCTCTTTAATGCTGGGCCAGGCCACAACTCGTGCCCGAGCCATCGAAACACACACACACACACACACACACAAACAGCCTGAGGACTAAACAAAAAAGGCGAAGGCGTAAGGAAGATGAAGATGCGCCCTCATCTCGCCTCGACAGCTGGCTAGGGGCCACGACCTGCCCTGTGCCATGCACCCCGTAATGGCTTCACAAACAGATAGAGAGAGAGAGAGAGTAGAGAAAGAGAGAGAAAGTAGAGAGAGATGCGTTACCAGACGGAGAGTGCGAGAAGAAAAAAGGTCTGTTATTTCCTGAACGGTTGATGACCCCAGCTCCACGTTGGAGAGGCACTCCATAGACCCCCCTCCTCACCCCTCCCTCCACTCTCTCCAACTCCCTGTGAGTGGAGAGAGAGACTGGTGGGGTCACACTGTCATCAATGGAGTTCTTTATGATGGCAGCACCGTGTCATGTGTGTAGCAGCGCCAGCCAGGGCTCTCAAAGCACGACTTGTTCAGGACCCGGGTGATGTGAATGGGATATATTGTAAGCCACACAAACACGCGCCCCCACACACACCCACAGCTATATGGGCCATTCAAAGACCCACTCGGTGCTTTTCAGGATGCAAAAAAAAGCAACAGGTACTAAAAGGTTTTAAAAGGGACATTAAGAGACATTAAGAGACATTAAGAGGAGCAGGGAAGAACCAGGAGAGTGTTGTACATAAACTAACACACAAGACATGCTAAAGTACAGCCCCTATAATGGTTTGACTGATATGGACTGGAGGCTGGAGTGAAAGTGACAACAACAAAAAACAGTGTGATGTGGGCAGAGTGGCTGAAGGTTGTGTGTGAACGCTGGCCAGCGCGTGAGTGTGTGTGTGTGTGGTGTGGTGTGTGCGTGCGTGCGCTGTGTGTGTGTCAGTGTCAGTATTTCCTCCCGCGTCAGATCAGATAGGGTTCTAGGGCCAGGCCCCTGTCCAGGTGGAGCGGAGAAGAGAGGGCCTGACTAATGGAATTTCTGTGTCATCTCTGTAGCTGGGTGTTAACATCACACACCCAGGTGCATAACGGGAGACTCCTCTGGCAGACAGGAGCCTCGGGATAGAGACAGACTGGTACTGCTGGGACCGTTATGGTGCTGTATGACCCTCTCTCTAAAGAGATGTCAATGATGTTTTGGCCTGTATTCATGTTAAAAAGCCTAAGTGTAAGCAAAAGTGACATTTTTTTTTTGCTGGCTACAAAGTCCTTAACAATGTGTGTCTGTATGGCAGATTTGGAGTGTTATCTAAAAACATATTAGTCAAAATAGTGAGTGGTTGGAACATGAAACGATCGGAAGCCTAATGTGGTAAATCAGCCAGTGCCTGAGCCCCAGGCATGCATGAAACCCGCAGCACACGCCGGCCCGGGCCCAGCCAGCCACAGCAGGAGAGGTGGGGTGGAGGGAGGTGGGGGGGCAGGACTATGGCTGCCAGAGAATGGATCAAATTAATCACATGATTCCCATGAATCGCTGTAGCTTGCCCTTGTCTCCCCAGTAGCCGTCTACTACCGGACTGGGGTGAGTCTCTGAGGTGACTGGGGTAGTGTGTGTGTGTATGTGTGTGTGTGTGTGTGTGTGTGTGTGTGTGTGTGTGTGTGTGTGTGTGTGTGTGTGTGTGTGTGTGTGTGTGTGTGTGTCTGCTTAGTAGCTGACCCACCTGCCGTCTCCCAGTGTGTTGGCCCCTGGAGGAGCTGAAGGCCAGCGATGTGTCTGGGGGCCCCGGGGGCTCCTGTGGGACCGGGCTACAGGTTGAGGCTGGGGCTGGGGCCTCCTCTCCACTGGGTTCCTGATCTGGAGAGTCATACAGAGTCTGCTCCTGTAAAAGGCCAAGCACATCCACATGATCCACCACACTAGACCCAGATATTCAGATAAGGTGACAAGAAAAACAGTATTTTACAATAGCATTACAGACAACGTAGGAGGACCCAGCAGCGCTGCACGCCTCTGGGAAATTACAAAGGTGAAAGTTGTATTTTGGGAACCAATTATTATTATTTATATATAGATATATATTTTTAAATGGGATCCAATTAAAACATTCCAGCTTATAGGCCTTGATTTGAATTTGAGAGAATAAGAAAAGAAAAGTGTGAAAAAAACGTATCCAAACTAATCCTCAACTAAACCCTGATCTTAGACTTGAGCCTGCCCTTGTACCTGTACCTAAAGCCTGATGGTTGCGCAGTAAACACCCAGACGCATGTAAGCTGGGAACGGGAAGCTCCAACGAGGAGGGGACAGCTGTCTAAACTCAACTCCAGGCGTGAGAGACGTTCCCTATCAAGGACCTATCTATTTATCATCACATACCAGCCCAGTCAATTAACGCTCCCCAACACACCACGGCAACCCGCCACACATCCCCCCCACACCACAGGACCACCGAAACAAAGCAGGGAGACAAGGGCGAACGGGAGTGTCTGTGAGCGTGTGCAGGAGGCTAGAAAGCCAGGCCCCACGGCCGTCCAGAGAGGATGATGGATGGACAGACGCCACTGGCCAGATTGTCCCCTTAGTGTGATGGGAGAGGGAGGGGAGGAAGGGGGGGCTCAAGCTTATTATTGGGGTGAGAAGGGTGACATTGAGGAACATATAATATAGACGTTTAGAGAAGTCCATCTAGACACTTGTTTATTCAATGGGTTTGTACCGGTCCCTGTCCCTATTCAAATAACAAAATAAGCATACGCTGCAGGCCCAACTACGTTGCCAGTACTTCTAGAAGTGTACAAGGTAAGCTGTAGCTGTAGCTACTGTAACATCAATACTTCCTGTTACCTAACAGGGTACTGTAATCCAGTTCTTTATGTGACCTCAAAGAAAGCCTTATCTTGTCCCCACTTTTCTCCTCGTCATGTGTTTTACCTCATATGGCCAGTGTGTGTGTGTGTGTGTGTGTGTGTGGGGAGATAAGGACAGTCCTCGGGGGCAGTGGTTTATATGCAGAGCCTGCCTGGGCTTTCTTTCTCATACACAATTAATGATGAGGAACATGGCCTTAACATAACAGGCAGGTGGAACACACACACACACTCACACGCACACGCACACACGCACAGCCTTAACATATGCAACCATACTGTGCATTGCCACCTCTCCCCTCATCCTTGACGACCCTGTATAAAAAGGTGAGCAGTAAATAATGCATTGCGCTAGCCCGAGAGTGATATACCTACCACTTCCTTCTATACCAGGCGCTAACACACACGCCACATTCCATGATAGCGTATAAAAACGGCAGACTGACAAGTAGGGCCTTGGCACCTGTGTGTGTTTTCTAGGATCACAGGTAATGAAAGAAACAACACTAGCGCTGTCATCACCTCTCGATGTTTCCTGGTCCCATCATCAGGAGTAGCAGCCTTGTTGCGAGTCGCTTGGCATCTGGGTGTGACCTTGTTAACTGTCGGGGTAATTCACTTTAACCAACGGGGAGAGGGGATGATAAATTATTAGCGGTGGAAGATTTTGTTCACATTTTATTAAATTGGCCTGTCAGAAGGGGTCGGCCAAATTATCTGGGGCCTCGTTTATTGGAGGCCGGCCATATTGCTACATCTGTTACAATTATTTATCATTTCTAGCTCAGTCGGACGGAGGGAAAAAAAGAAGAAGAACAACCAACCAGAGTTTTTTCGGTCGGCATCGGCCACGTAAAGCAATTTACAAATTATCTGATGAGGGACTGTTTTAGTTCTTCCTCCCTCGTTTTCTAAGCCAAAGCAGAAGAGAACGGGGGAGGGAGGGATGAGAGGAGGGAGGGAGGGGGAGAGAGGGAAGAGAAAAAAAGAGAGAGAGAGAGAGAGAGAGGCGCGCTGTAATTACCGAACACGATTAGGTTCTTCTGGGAACTTATCTGGCGCTCGTGGCCCTGGTAAGATGCGGCAGGAACATATGGAGGAGGCTTGTGATTGTGCTCCCTGAAGCTCGTGACCCGTCTGCTGCTGAGCCCTTCAGCTGAATTTAAATGAGCAGTGCCATGGCTAATGTTCTACACATGCACCATTTATGCCACAAAACAAATCTGATCACTGTTAATTATGGAGCAGCTATAACCAGGGCAGGCCCTACCTCACATCTGTGGCAACGCCGGGGTCTCTCTGCCTGTGTCTCCGATGCTGTTGGAGAGGTAGGCTAGGGTAACGCATGGACGGAACGGGGGGTTGGGGGGTACTAGAGGGCGCATGGGGGTGTGTTTGTGTAACCCCCCAGTTCAGATGCAGTGGGCTGTGTTAGTCTGGATGGTGGCTCCTGAGTGGAAGTGGGTTGTGCTGGAGGACCTAATGGAAGGACAAGACAGGGGCAGTGTGTGTGTGTGTGTGTGTGTGTGTGTGTGTGTGTGTGTGTGTGTGTGTGTGTGTGTGTGTGTGTGTGTGTGTGTGTGTGTGTGTGTGTGTGTGTGTGTGTGTGTGTGTGTGTGTGTGTGTGTGTGTGTGTGTGTGTGCTGCTGTGTCCTCCCACACAGTCTGTCTGACCTGTGTGCCTGCAGCACATGGCTGTGGTTGGTTAATGAGGAGAGCTGCAGTACACAGGGCTGCCTTCTAATGAGACCACTTGAGCTATTAAATCACAACACTGGAGTCCATGTTGAGTCCATGTCATTACTGTCTCAGGTCTAATATATGGGCTCTCATCTGCTGCCAGACAGAGAGCCCTGACTCTGGGTGGTTCACTTGGTAAGAGCGTGGCACTAGCAACGCCAGGGTCGTGGGTTCTATTCCCACGGGGGTCGCACACAGTACAAATAAATTCATTATGACACAAAGAATGTGTCAAAGTCATTAAATGATGGTGAAAATGGAAAAACATGTCTCTATTTAAATGAATGTAGCTTTACCGTAGGTTGCAACAAAATGGCTTTCAGTCCACAACTGTCAAAAGTTTCCCTCTATTGCTCTGCCTTCCATTAGGCTCCACTTTTCACTTCATAATTTTTGGGGTGTTTTGATGTAAATCGATTCTGTTACGTTTCTAAATTCCAACCCGACATCACGGCTTCTTCTTCCATCAATCTGCTTTTGTAGCATTACGATTTCATAGATCCTATCTGAGATCCAACTATTAATGCTTTCCCCTCTGAGCCTCTGTCCACCATCACTAACCATCTAAACATGAAAAAAACACACACAACTTCCATTCTTCACTAGGTCTATAACTCCACAGGATCCAGGGGTGTGTCATGTATGATGATGATGATGAGGATGATGATGCTGATCAAAAGAAGCACCTCTCCTCATCCAAACTTGACCCTGGCGGAACAGAGCGGCGGGCGAGTGGGGAGAGATACTTGAATTATACATCTGACAGACAGTGCCTGATTCACTAACAATAAACAAGGATTAGATGGAGCCAGATGTTATAGGAAGAGCCATGGCTGTATAGCTGAGGGACAGGTGGGAAGTATTCAGGCAACTAAAGTACCTTTAATTTAGCGAGAACAAAATAGGAGAATAAGAAAGAGAGAAAAAGTGTTGTTAACGCAGTGGGGGGGTGACTGGATTTCAAAGTTTCATTTAGCATTTCATTATGTTAGCGCCGGTCTATGTGTTGATGTGGTACAATCACACGTACTAGGACCCTCCTGCTTCCCATCAGTGTGTCTGATGAAGAACAAAAAAGGATGCTAGCACCCTATTCCCTTTAGAGTGGCAACAAGTAGTGCACTACATGAGAATAGGGGGCAGAGTTCCAAGTTGACGAAAAGGACAATAGGTGTCCTCCTAAAATCCCCCTCTTCAACCTAGCCCCAACTTCATTGGACTGACTGAGAGCCTCATCTTCACACCTCCTTCATTTCCAACGCTGATGAGGGGCTTCGCTAGTGAGCTCTGCTTTGAACGGCTGCCCACACAATTAAGAAGTCACTGTTCATTTAGATGGCTGTCCAGAAAAGCCTGAGGTCTGCTTTGTATTCTCATGTTGGTTCTACTAATCACTGCTTTACTGAAACCAGCCAGAGAAACAGTAGCTAGCTACCCTGTGTGCAATGCGGTGACAGTATGGGCTGATTGGGCTACGGCTACAAAACTCTGCTGGTGGCCACTGATCACTTGTGGGGGTTTCCCCAGTCTCCTTGGTTGCGGTGGCAGCCGCCAATCTGGCAACCGCTCGATCCAACCTGGCAACCCATCATCCAGGCTGGTGTGTGGCTGAGCTGAGTCACCTGGGCTGCTGGGTTGTCAGACCACAGCCAGGACCTTCAGGCTGAATAGAAGAACAGGGCACAGGGCCATCTGCTAGACTCTATGGAGACCTGTCTCGGTCTGACTGCAGTGTACTCACTGACTCACATAAAGACACAAAGGCATCCAACTATCTAGATGAATGGCTAGCAAGGAACTAGCAAGCTCGTTGTGAGAAACTCTCACAAGGATACAACTATGGTACGAGAGGAAGTTTTAGTAGGATCACCGGTCCGTTCCTTCAAAACAAATGGAGATCAATCAAAAGGAGATGTATCAAAGAAATGGAAATTAGATTTCACCTACTTCTCTCTTCCCAACTCCAAATCATTAACACAACTTTCACCTGAATTCTGCATTCCAGTACAAATGTGTAGATGAAGGTACCAGAGTAGAGTACAGTAGCTATAGAAACTGGACAAGATTGAAGTCAAGATTGACATAGTCTGACTACTAGACAGACTGATTCCTATTCAGACTTGACCTGCTTCAGTCTAAGTCCCAGAGGCAGCATTGAGTGGGCTGTAAAGTGTTAACTCCACTTCAGACATGGAGACAGAAGACAGACAGTAGTTCTCTAGCAGAGCATGGCAACATAACACACAATGGGTGTTTTTTCACCTACTGCACCCCCTTCCTTCTGCCTTCCTCTCCCTCCCTCCCTCCCTCCCTCCCTCCCTCCAAGAAAGTAGTGTTCAAAGCCGTCGCTCTTCCTCCTCTTTCCCCGTATTCAAATGAGTGTGGCGCTAGCTACGTCTCCCCCCGCCCGGCGCTCCCCCAGCGATCAGCACTTTGATCATCTCCAACAGGTAACTTTCAAACATTTCAAATTCAAATAAATCTCCGGCTAACAACTGGTGCATTAGAATTTAACAGGTGTTCGGCGAGAGGAAGTCGTTATGGAATTTGCTATTTACGCTGGAATACACACACGCCCTGTCAGTGCAATTATAGCCTGGGAAACGGAGAGGCCTCTCCCTCCTGACTGGCTGTGATACCTTGGGACGATAATCTGATCTGTTCACTTTGATGTCAGTAGGTAAGGAAAGTTAAGAGACAAAGCAGCCCAGGCGCCGGCTACATGTGCTCTGGGTAAACACAATTTAATATTGATGCCACGCATCGGTTTTTATGCATAAGGATGCCCGAAAAATATGTGATCTGAGTTTCTTATGATGGAGGATTGATGGATGGATGGATGGACAGATGGATGCTTACTGGGGTGGAAGACTGAGAGACAGGGGTGTCTGCCTTGTATTGGCAGGGTCAGAAAGAACACACACACACACACACACACACACACACACACACACACAAAGACTTGTAACACACACGCGCAAAAACACTCAGTTATAAACATGCACACACACCACACACCGGCCTGGATCGCGTCTCCTCTAGAACGTAGTATTAATTACTGGGGTAACACTGCATAGCTGGACTTAATTGCTCGCTAATTGATCCATTTATATTTCAGCATTCATTCGGCTGAATTAACAGGGTTAAGTGAGACAGAGGCAATTGTAACTCACTTAACATTTGCACTGATATCTTTTGACTTCCTGTCCGGGGCGATGCTATCTGGAGGATTACCACCCGTCAAATTAGACAAACACAATCAATTTGTAAAGCAGCGAATAGCAAACCGTTCTGCATGGTGTAACACTGCTCAGATCAGCACCTGTATGTATAACACATCTCAGGGTCGGAGGGCTGGTCTAGGATCAGTTTTACCTTTAGATTACAAATCAATAAGATTACATGGCCAGGGTGGACCTGATCCTAGATCAGCAATACGACAGCCTGATATTGTCTTGCTACTGTTGGGGATCTATGCACCGTGACTGACCATGTGTGGTCTAACCAATAGGGAGGATGACTGATAAACGCATCATTAAAAGATATTAAGCGCTACTTTGGTTGATGGAGCTGGACAGACAGACAGACAACATCTTGTTACTCTCTACCCTCTGGGTGGGAGTTGAAAAAGGGGGGAGAGCTGACACCATCACTACTCAACACCATTACCCATCTCCAATTAAACCTGGGCCTCCACAGACGGAGGGGAATGGCAAAATGGATGCTGCTTCTATGATTCTATCACCTGAAGAGAATTTTTAATTGAGTCCCAGTCTAGATAGAGAGACATTGGTGGGAGGAGAGCGAGAGAGAGAGAGAGAGAGCCCCAAGATAGGAGAGAGAGGAGAAATCTACATGAAAGACACTGACATTGGGCTTGAACAGAAATGGGAAGATCAGAAGATCAAGGGTGGGCTGGAGACATGATATCAAGCCAAGCGCCTGATAAGCATCTCTCTGTCTCTAAAGACCACCCCCACAACGGTCTATGGTGGGCATATCACCACCCACACACTCCTGCCAGGCCGGACAATAATTACACACTGGTTGAGTGTCAGGGGGTCGGAGGTTAGACGTATGTCTATATCAAGGGTGGTGTAAGTGCTGGACCATTATAAACAACTTAGACGTGACATGGGTCAAAACAAACATTCATTATTTCATCAGGCAGTACTTAAAGTGTGAAAGTGCATGCAGTGGCGTGCAATAACACACACACACAGATCTGTCTGCCTGTCTGCAATGAAAAACTTCTGCAGTAGACAATATGGACACTCAGTTCACTGCCTCTGGCTGTGCAGCACTCTCAATATAATCCCTGAGATAGGAAAAGTGTGACGCAAAATGTCTTCAACTTGCCTCTAGCTCAAACCTCCGACAGCTCACCTCAAAGTGTTTAGAGTTGGTCTGCCTGGCTGGGGGACCGGCTGGGGCCATGGTCTGTGGAAGCTGCTGCTGGTTGTGTGTCTGCTGTTGTTGTTGTTGCTGTAGCTGGCCTTGGAGCTGCACAATCTGCTGTTCCTTCTGGCCCAGCTGGGTTGTCAGGGCGACGTGACTCTGGCACAGCCGGCCCTCGTTGGATTTGAGCGCCAGGTAACATATGCTCAGCTCGTTGTAGAGCTGTGGCCACAAGTAGAGGAGAGGGAGAGAAAAAAGAAACAGTCATCACATCGGGTGCTGACGGGACAGAGAGTCGTGACAACGATTGTTCTCCTATTTCCATGGAGAAGACGAGAGGACAGATGCTATGATCATCTGGAAGGAGGGAGGGAGAGAGAGAAGGAAAAAGGGGGTGGAGAAGAAAGTGAGAGAGTAGTGGAAAGTGTAAAAGCAACCCCCTGACTGGTCAGATTTTTGAGTCATGTTTGTCCCACCACCTCTCCACACAGAAAGTCCTGTTACAGACAGGGGTTACAGTGAGTGGCTTGGCAACCATGAGATCAGCACAACGTTGAACATCTGAAGAGAGAACACGTTTACTGCCTCACTGTAATGCCACTGTAGAGACAACACATTGTCAGCTTGCCTTATGGTGATGTGGTTTTGGGGGGGGTGGTGATGTGGTTTTGGGGGGGTGGTAATGTGGTTTTGGGGGGGTGGTGATGTGGTTTTGGGGGGGTGGTAATGTGGTTTTGGGGGGGGGTGATGTGGTTTTGGGGGGGGTGGTGATGTGGTTTTGGGGGGGTTGGTGATGTGGTTTTGGGGGGGGGGTTGGTGATGTGGTTTTGGGGGGTGGTGATGTGGTTTTGGGGGGGGTGGTGATGTGGTTTTGGGGGGGTGGTAATGTGGTTTTGGGGGGGTGATGTGGTTTTGGGGGGGGTGGTGATGTGGTTTTGGGGGGGGTGGTGATGTGGTTTTGGGGGGGGGTGATGTGGTTTTGGGGGGGGGGGGTGATGTGGTTTTGGGGGGTTGGTAATGTGGTTTTGGGGGGGGTGGTGATGTGGTTTTGGGGGGGGTGGTGATGTGGTTTTGGGGGGTTGGTAATGTGGTTTTGGGGGGGGGTGGTGATGTGGTTTTGGGGGGGGTGGTGATGTGGTTTTGGGGGGTGGTAATGTGGTTTTGGGGGGGGTGGTGATGTGGTTTTGAGGGGTTGGTGATGTGGTGATGTGGTTTTGGGGGGGGTGGTGATGTGGTTTTGGGGGGGGGTGGTGATGTGGTTTTGGGGGGGTGGTAATGTGGTTTTGGGGGGGGTGTGGTGTATGTGGTTAGTTGGGGGGTATGGGTGGTGTGTTGGTGATGTGGTAGTACTGTGTGCTATGGGTAGAGTGTGTTGGTGACTGTGTGTTAGTACTGGGGGCTATGGGGGGTTGGTGATGTGGTGATGTGGTTTTGGGGGGGGTGGTGATGTGGTTTTGGGGGGTGGTAATGTGGTTTTGGGGGGGGGGTGGTGATGTGGTTTTGGGGGGTTGGTGATGTGGTGATGTGGTTTTGGGGGGGGTGGTGATGTGGTTTTGGGGGGTGGTGATTTCATGGTGATTTTACTGATAGGAGCTGGTGTCTCGGGTTGTGGTCATGTTTGTTAGAGTGTTAGGGAGACTGGTTGAGTGTGATGTCGTGTGGTGGTGTATGGTTGAGTGTGATGTCGTGTGGTGGTGTATGGTTGAGTGTGATGTCGTGTGGTGGTGTATGGTTGAGCGTGATGTCGTGTGGTGGTGTATGGTTGAGCGTGATGTCGTGTGGTGGTGTATGGTTGAGTGTGATGTCGTGTGGTGGTGTATGGTTGAGTGTGATGTCGTGTGGTGGTGTATGGTTGAGCGTGATGTCGTGTGATGGTGTATGGTTGAGTGTGATGTCGTGTGGTGGTGTATGGTTGAGTGTGATGTCGGGTGGTGGAGTATGTATGAGTGTGATGTCGTGTGGTGGTGTATGGTTGAGTGTGATGTCGTGTGGTGGTGTATGGTTGAGTGTGATGTCGTGTGGTGGTGTATGGTTGAGTGTGATGTACGTGTGGTGGTGTAGGTGTGTTAGCGTGTGTGTGTGTACTGTGTGTATGGTTGAGTGTGATGTACGTGTGGTGGTAGTACTGGTTGAGTGTGATGTCGTGTGGTGGTGTATGGTGTGTAGTACGTGATGTCGTGTGATGGTGTATGGTTGAGTGTGATGTCGTAGTACGGTGGTGTATGGTGTGAGTCGTGATGTCGTAGTACGGTGGTGTATGGTTGAGCGTGATGTCGTGTGATGGTGTATGGTTGAGCGTGATGTTCGTGCTGGTGGTGTATGGGTTGAGCGTGTTAGTACGTGTGTGTGGTGTATGGTGTGAGCGTGTGTCGTGTGGTGGTGTATGGTTGAGCGTGATGTCGTGTGGTGTGTGTATGGTGTGAGTCTGTGATGTCGTGTGGTGGTAGTATGGTTGAGCGTGATGTCGTAGTGGTGTGTGTATGGTTGTGCGTGATGTCGTGTGGTGGTGTAGGTGTGTTAGTACGCGTGATGTCGTGTACGGTGTGTTGTATGGTTGAGCGTGATGTCGTGTGGTGGTGTATGGTTGAGCGTGATGTCGTGTGGTGGTGTAGTACGGTGTGTAGTACGTGATGTCGTAGTACGGTGTGTTAGTACGGTGTGTTAGACGGTGATGTCGTGTGGTGGTGTATGGTTGAGCGTGATGTCGTGTGGTGGTGTATGGTTGAGTGTGATGTCGTTAGTACTGTGTGTTAGTACTGTGTGTTAGTACTGTGTGCTATGGGTAGAGTGTGTTAGTACTGTGTGCTGTGGGTATAGTGTGTTAGTACGATGTATTAGTACTGTGTGCTATGGGTAGAGTGTGTTAGTACTGTGTGCTATGGGTATAGTGTGTTAGTACGATGTGTTAGTACTGTGTGATATGGGTAGAGTGTGTTAGTACTGTGTGTTAGTACTGTGCGCTATGGGTAGAGTGTGTTATTACTGTGTGTTAGTACGGTGTGCTATGGGTAGAGTGTGTTAGTACTGTGTGTTAGTACTGTGTGCTATGGGTAGAGTGTGTTAGTACTGTGTGTTAGTACTGTGTGCTATGGGTAGAGTGTGTTAGTACTGTGTGTTAGTACTGTGTGCTATGGGTAGAGTGTGCTAGTACTGTGTGTTAGTACTGTGTGCTATGGGTAGAGTGTGTTAGTACTGTGTATTAGTACTGTGTGCTATGGGTAGAGTGTGTTAGTACGGTGTGCTATGGGTAGAGTGTGTAAGTAAGATGTGTTAGTACTGGGTGTTAGTACTGTGTGTTAGTACTGTGTGCTATGGGTAGTGTGTGTTAGTACTGTGTGTTAGTACTGTGCGCTATCGGTAGAGTTTGTTAGTACTGTGCGCTATGGGTAGAGTGTGTTAGTACTGTGTGTTAGTACTGTGTGTTAGTACGGTGTGTTAGTACGGTGTGTTAGTACGGTGTGCTATGGGTAGTGTGTGTTAGTACGGTGTGTTAGTACGGTGTGTTAGTACGGTGTGTTAGTACGGTGTGTTAGTACGGTGTGTTAGTACTGTGTGTTAGTACGGTGTGCTATGGGTAGTGTGTGTTAGTACGGTGTGTTAGTACGGTGTGCTATGGGTAGTGTGTATTAGTACGGTGTGTTAGTACGGTGTGCTATGGGTAGTGTGTGTTAGTACGGTGTGTTAGTACGGTGTGCTATGGGTAGTGTGTGTTAGTACGGTGTGTTAGTACGGTGTGATATGGGTAGTGTGTGCTAGTACTATGTGTTAGTACTGTGTGCTATGGGTAGTGTGTGTTAGTACTGTGTGCTGTGGGTAGAGTGTGTTAGTGCGGTGTGTTAGTACTGTGTGTTAGTACGGTGTGTTAGTACGGTGTGCTAGTACTGTGTGTTAGTACGGTGTGTTAGTACGGTGTGCTAGTACTGTGTGCTAGTACTGTGTGTTAGTACGGTGTGTTAGTACGGTGTGTTAGTACGGTGTGTTAGTACTGTGTGTGAGTACTGTGTGTTAGTACGGTGTGTTAGTACGGTGTGTTAGTACGGTGTGTTAGTACGGTGTGTTAGTACGGTGTGTTAGTACGGTGTGTTAGTACGGTGTGTTAGTACGGTGTGTTAGTACTGTGTGTGAGTACGGTGTGTTAGTACGGTGTGTTAGTACGGTGTGTTAGTACGGTGTGTTAGTACGGTGTGTTAGTACTGTGTGCTATGGGTAGTGTGTGTTAGTAGTGTGTGTTGGTACTGTGTGTTAGTACGGTGTGCTGTGTGTAGAGTGTGTTAGTACTGTGTGTTAGTACTGTGTGCTATGGGTAGAGTGTGCTAGTACTGTGTATTAGTACTGTGTGCTATGGGTAGAGTGTGTTAGTACTGTGTGTTAGTACTGTGTGCTATGGGTAGAGTGTGTTAGTACTGTGTGTTAGTACTGTGTGCTATGGGTAGAGTGTGTTAGTACTGTGTGTTAGTACTGTGTGCTATGGGTAGAGTGTATTAGTACTGTGTGTTAGTATGGTGTGCTGTGTGTAGAGTGTGTTAGTACTGTGTGTTAGTACTGTGTGCTATGGGTAGAGTGTATTAGTACTGTGTGTTAGTACTGTGTGCTATGGGTAGAGTGTGTTAGTACTGTGTGTTAGTATTGTGTGATATGGGTAGAGTGTATTAGTACTGTGTGTTAGTACTGTGTGCTATGGGTAGAGTGTATTAGTACTGTGTGTTAGTACTGTGTGATATGGGTAGAGTGTATTAGTACTGTGTGTTAGTACTGTGTGTTAGTACTGTGTGTTAGTAC